>NC_056741.1:441120760-441193260 GCF_019279795.1 Protopterus annectens | reverse complement strand
TTATCGAAAACACAATCCATCAAATTGTGTTTCTGATAATACACTTTAGCCAAAGTGCATATCGTCAAAAGTGCATATTGTCGACTATGCACTTTCGCTAAATAAATCAACATAAAAAAAAGTAAAAAAAAAATAACATTAAACAGTGTTATGCTGCACCGCCACCCCCCCCTACTTTATTATTCTCACTCTGAGATCTCACTACAGTGGGGAAAAGGGAATATTCCCTTACCCCCACTGTACCACAATGTCAGCGATAGCTTCGTTAGTTATAAATCAACACTATAAGTTGATTTAAAACTAATGGTGCATGCAAACTGCATGCTTTCTTTAATTTCCCACTCCCCACTTAGTGAAAGTGCATTTTTGATAAAATGCACTTTAGCTAAAGTGTCTCCGCCGAAACACGGTTTTGATAAACCGTGTTTCAACATTGTGAGAGTGACCCATCTCTCTCTCTCTCTCTATAAATATATATATATATATATATATATATATATATATATATATATATATATATACACACACACACTCACACATGCACACACACACACACACACACACACACACACACACACACACACACACACACGCACACATGCACACATGGACACACGCACACACATACATGCTGATGTGACCATCAGTTAAAGTTAGTTACACTGTATACCTCAGATATATGATGTGATCAAATGAATGAATGCATACATAAATTAATGCCAAACAGGTATTTATCTTCTTAGTTAACTTTAGTCAGAATATGGTATGCAACTGCCTCCCACAATACTTCTCAACATCTTAACTCAAGAATCAAGGAGAAAGCTAAAGCATAACGGTGGACAGAGGCAAAAATAACAAGTATTGCTGCCATATGCTGTAAAACTTACTGAAATAAGATGCTTTGCAATAGCATGCTTTTTAAGGTCATTGTTTGAAACTCAAATGTCTGTCATCCTTATTTAGTGACACACTGAAAAATCAGAAAATTTACAAGGAACAAAATAAGGGCAAAATAACAGGGGAAAAATCAGAGGCATTTTGCAAAATCAGGACAAGCTGAGACCAACAGTATCTAGGCCCACACACATTGTAATCTTGCATACACATGTGCACGCATTCACAGTTACACACAGACACACACACACACACACACACACACACACACACACACACACACACACACACACACACACACACACACGCACACAAACATATGTGACACATGCGCGCGCACACACACACACACACACACACACACACACACACACACACACACACACACACTTACAAACATGACCACCAATTACAGGCACTTTTATGACTGTGACTGTGCACCTCAGATGTTTTGTTGCTTGAGATAAATGAATCGATACATAAGTGCTACACAAGAATTTATCATTTCAGCTCACTGCTGTCAGAATACTGTGTGTAACCCACTGCAACCCCATACCTCTTTACCTTTTAGCTCAAAAATCACAGAGACATGGAAAAACTAAGCAATAATTAGGGATAATTGATCAAAATCAGAGAAATAATATTGCCTTTATATACTTAGAAAGTTGGTAGAACAACAAGCTTTGCATTAGAATGCATTTTCTGAATGCAAATAATTCTGAAACTGACATGTCTGCCATATTTTAGTGATTTGCCAGAACATCACAAATTGTACAAGAAATAGACCCCAGTATGAGGCAGATTTTGGGAAACCTGAAAGTGTCTATAAGCACGCACAGTCCACTCTTACCACTCCAAAGAGAAAATATAGTTAGCTTCTGTCCACCCCATCTGGTGTTGAAATGGAATAAAGAAAAAGCGCAAATTCACTGCTGTCAGAATACAGTGTGCAGCACACTGCAACTCCCATACCTCTCATTGGCCAACATCAGGGATAGATCCTGCCTTTACATACTAAGACAATTGGTAAAATGACTCCTAATGCTCCCTAATGCTCAGACATATGCATAGCTCAGCTGCTGTCAAAATACAGTATGCAGTCCACTACAACCCCCATACCTTTCATAGACCAAAATCAGGGACAGATATTGCCTTTATTGTAATTATAAGTCTGGTAGAATAACAATCTATGTATTAGCATGTTTTTTTTTCCTGAAGGCTAAGCATGAAATTCAAATGTCTGCCATTATTTAGCAACTGCATTTCTCACTGATTTAACAGAACTCCACAAACTGTACAAGAAATATATCAAAATGTAAAGCGAAATCTGAGATATTTCAAACCGCCTATGACTCCCCAGCATACACACACATACCAGCCATATACCTATCCACATATATGTATAGATAGAGAGATGGATATAGATATATTGATATTGATGTGTGTGTGTGTGTGTGTGTGTGTGTGTGTGTGTGTGTGTGTGTGTGTGTGTGTGTGTGTGTGTGTGTATGTGTGTGTGTGTGTGTGCATGCTTGCATATGTGTGTGTGTGTGTGTGTGTGTGTGTGTGTGTGTGTGTGTGTGTGTGTGTGTGTGTGAGAGTGTGTGTGTGTGAGTATTACAGACAAGTTTTTCACAAGTGACCTTGTTAAACCCATAATAACTTTGCCACAGCCGATTGAACTTATCTGTGTTTCTGTGCAACATTGTGGTACAGTAGGGATCAGGGAATTTGCCCTTTCACCAATCTCTGAGTTGGTATTTATAATCAAAGGACTTGCCCTTTGCAATAAACGTGTTTTTTATTTTTATCTTTGATAAGGTGCTGATTGACAAGTTATATTTGATCAGTTGCCTTTCAATGCATTGCGTTTCCATATATATATATATATATGGGTCACTGTTGTATTATCAAAAACACAATCCATCAAATTGTGTTTCCGTTAACACACTTTAGCGAAAGTGCATATTGTCGACTATGCACTTTCGCTAAATAAATCAACATAAAAAAAAAGTAAAAAAAAAAAATAACATTAAACAGTGTTATGCTGCGCCCCCACCCCCCCCTACTTTATTATTCTCACTCTGAGATCTCACTACAGTGGGGAAAAGGGAATATTCCCTTATCCCCACTGTACCACAACGTCAGCGATAGCTTTGTTAGTTGTAAATCAACACTATAAGTTGATTTAAAACTAATGGTGCATGCAAACTGCATGCTTTCTTTAATTTCCCACTCCCCATTTAGTGAAAGTGCATTTTTGATAAAATGCACTTTAGCTAGAAACACGGTTTCGATAAACCGTGTTTCAACGTTGTGAGAGTGACCCATATATATATATATATATATATATATATATATATATATATATATATATATATATACACACACACACACACACACACACACACACACACACACACACACACACACACATATACAAACACTCACACACATATACACACACACATATACACACATACATGCATATATGTATATATTTAAGTAGTGGGGGTGTCATTCCTTTACCAGCTCCTGCATGGTGCCTCTATCTACACTGTAGTAATTCACTGTTTCTGTGTCATGGAGAGCATGGTGTGTTAGTTGTGGCATATGATTCGGCAGCAGTGAGGGTGACAAAACACACTCAATGACTACCAGTAGGGAGAACAGCCTCTTGCATATACATGTTAATGAAACCCACAGCTACCTAGACATGTTTTCATAGTTTCTCTTGCATGCATCCAGGATTTTATTGTAGTTAGCAACTTTGTTAGTAACATCTAGTCACACAAAATATATATATTTCTAAATCATGCCACCATCTTGATAACTTCCTTTACATTCGCCATTACCCTAATTTTTATAATGGTGCCAGTTTCCATGCCATTATGTGGTCATTAGTACATTATGCAGGTGCCTGCAGCAGTTTGAGACCTTTCGTGGTCACGATAACTGTTTCTCAGAGTGTTCCTTTTCAGGTGCATGGCTGGTCATCATGTAAACTCACCTACCACAAAGTGTTAAATGTTTCTGAATTCCAGAGCTAGTTGATTACTGTGTTTTTGTTAGCTGTTTCTGTGCACTCTGCCTGTGTAATACCTGTCTAGATCATTAAGTGTGTTTGGCACTGATAACTGATCATAGCATGTTGTCTGAAATATGTGGTCTACCTAATTTATATTTCTACAGTATCGGTTTGCTTGTTAACAACTAATCCTTGTATCAATGCTTCAGTGAGTCATAGTGTTATATACATTTGATCCAGTTTTCTTCGGTTTACATTTTCCTGTACTCTGAACTCCCCCTTAATTTATTTTACTTCATTTATTCTTGTATGCTTACTGCAAATATTTGCTTGAAGATGTACATTTTACTGTGGCATGCCACACATTTGCACCCTAATTTTTTGCATTTAACATTTCACTGATTCTATATTTTACATTTTGCATCCTGGTTGTGTAGCACTCTATGTATTGTGGATGTTAATGTTTAAGAATCATTCAAGTTCTGACTTCTGAAATATGCACTACAGAAAACTTTTTCTGAACCCTGAAGCCATGTTAAAACCTCTTCATTAACCAGAAGTACATGTCCAGATATTGTGACCTAAGATCACATCACCAAATCCTCTTATATTTACGTCTTCTGAATTCCAAACAACTGTCTGCATGAACTCTGACTTGCTTTTCAAATGGGCTGGAGTAGGGGTACTCTGATACGCATGGTCAAGAACATGAGGTGGCATGATGCTAAGAAGTGGAAATGAAGATTGCACTTTAAAGCCGAGTTCAGACTGTTATTTTTACA
Source organism: Protopterus annectens (assembly GCF_019279795.1). Lineage (NCBI taxonomy): Eukaryota > Metazoa > Chordata > Ceratodontiformes > Protopteridae > Protopterus > Protopterus annectens. Next base: position 441,188,556 of record NC_056741.1, on the reverse strand, counting down.
CACTGTAAAAAGGGGAGCAGGATGACTCATTTGACAGGATGCAAAGCAAGAAGTTTGTCAGCATACTTATCTTAATTTCTTGCAGGCATGATCTGTTGCAAATGCAAACCACAATCAGTTAACTGTGAAAATTGCATCATTTTTCATTTATACTACCATAATCAAAAAACAATATATGTATAATTTATATATATATATATATATATATATATATATATGAGAATAAATAAGTGCTTTCTCTCTATCTGATATATGCGTACATTTGTGCAATCCCTGTGTTACGTGGAATAGCTCAAATGCAGTTTGTAGGATCCAAAATGGTAAACATAATTTTTTTTTTATATATTCTGTGCCTTCAGATAGCTGTTCAGTACATGAGTCAGTTATACAGCTAGAAACAGAAGCAGAAGGACTTGGCACAAACTTTCGGCCAGCTTTAAATGACACTATATAGAGAGAAGCCCTTTGTCTACAAGACTTGCTTCCCTTGTATTTTGCTCTTTCTATATACTAATCAAACATCTAGACAATATTTAATTATAAAAGTTACTTTTGCCTACTCATCTCAAAATCATACAAATCTGACCATATCTCTTTAACGCCTCATTAGTTCTAAATTTTACTGTAGAGGGTGCTTCCAATTTAATCTTCAACTGCTGTATAGTGATGTCTGTTATAATAAGGTAGGTGGATAACAGTACCTAGCTCAGGAAGGTCAGTTCATGGCATTTTCTCTCTCTCCCCCTCCCTCCCTCTCCCTCTCTCTCTCTCCCTCTCTCCATCTCTTTCTCTTTCTCTCTCTCTCTCACTCTGTCTAGTGGGGTAGATGGGGAGTTGCAATCAATGTACACTATGACAGTGAATGAATCTTTTAATTTTAACTGCTCCCTGATGAGATTGCAAAGGCAATAAAAGTTATTCTGTCGAATCTGTTCTTAGTCTCTCATATGACATATACCGTGCATGCATAATGGATAAGACTGATCATCTGCCTGTTCAACAGAACTTAATGAGAAAAAGCTACTAGCCAATTTACTCTTTGCAGTACCAAAGTGGTCAAGATTACAGAAAATGACAAGTACAAAACTTCTTTCATTTATTTCTTTGGTCAGACTTTTTTTTCTTAAATAACATGATATATACAGCAAAACAGATCAATGAAATTAAATGTACAGATACAGTTTAAATAAATTTGCCCAGGGACGTCTTCAGTTATGGGGCAGGTAGGACTAGTAATGGGAGTTAAGATGGTAGTGGAAAAAAGTTAGTATGTTGGGGATGGAAGGGTTACACTGAGAAAGTAGGAGGGTTGGGAGGAAATGAGGTAAGTGTAAGGTGAAGTTTAACTGGTTTTGTTTGAGTGCAACTGGGTAGGGGATCAGATTTTGGAGTGAACTTGCTATGGCAAGTGCTACGCCTGAGATGACCTGTAGGTATTCCAGAGAACAGGTAGGTCTTGGGTTAATAGTGGTGTATGGAAGTATTGGGTGAGTGGTTTATTTATTTATTTATTTATTTGTTGGGGGGTATTCTTTGTTGGCTATCAGCTTCTCGGATAGTGTGAGGGGCTGATTGCTTTACTTGTTACTTTAGAGATGGTGGGAGTGTAGCAAACTGAGGAATCTTGCTTGTGCTGTGAAAGTTTTTTAATCCTTCTTTGCTTACTGTAACTGTTATTTCCCACTCTTATTATATTAGTATAGGCAGTGTTACTGAGCCATGCTGTTTGTTCAGCTTCTTCTTTTGCTTAATTGTGGGTGTGTTTTGTTGCTGGCTGTTTCTCTCATTGGTCAGTTTGTTGTGGTTTTATTTGGTTTTGGTGCTTTAAAAAGAGAAAGAACGTAAGGCAGGCCATGTTGGACCACGTGGTTGTACAGCCTCTTTGTTACATTAATGGTTATGGGCATTGTTTCATTTGGTTGTTGACTTCTTTTGGCAGTTGTTCCCCTGTGTGGTCGCGGTGTGCAAGCCACACTTAGGTTGTCTGTGTCAGTCCGCCAGTAGCAGTTGTCCTGTCAGTTTTCTGGTGCTTCGATGAAAGAAAGGGATAAGGAGTAAGTCTTGTCTAAGGCAATGATGGTTGTGGTGGATCAGAAAATGTTCACTGGTGTTGGGTTGCTTTCCAGATTACAGGCTGTCTGTTCGTGAACTGGGAGATGCCTGCAAGTATTGGCCATTAGCCGCACATGCACATAATGCAGTTAACAGTCAAGTGGGGAGAGAGGATGATAGTTTTATTTGGTTCCTTTTGGCTGCTTTTCCCCTGTGATCCTGTGTTGCTTGTTTTGCTGAGCAGTCACAATGGGGGGATAAATGTATTGGTAAAGGGAGAAGAGTAGAAAATAAACAACAAACAACAACAACAACAAAAAAAACAAATAAAAAAAGGAAAATAATAAATTGGGGACGGAACATAATGAGTACGGGTCGAGCTGCTTGGAAGTGTAAGCAGCTTACAGAACCACTGACTGGAGCATACCTTTCAACTGTCCAGATTTTTGTAGAATGTACAGATTTTGTTTCTTATTTTTGGTCTGTTCCTTATAAAATGTGTGGTTTTCTGGCAAATCATTGAGGACTGAAGTTACTAAATAATACTATATAATGACTTTGAGTCACAGAATTCATATCCTTCAGAAAATATATAATTATGCCAAATATGTCATTCTATCAACTTTCTAAGGTTATAGAAGCAGTATTTCAAGGTTGTCTCTATTTTTGGGCTTTGGTTCCCTCATTTTTCTGACTTTGTCCAGATTTTTGTGCTGTAAGACTGGAAGGTATGGGCTGGAGGTAGATGCTTAGTTAGGGTAGGGGATTAGAGGTCTGTTAGAGGAGTATTAAAATAGCCTCTAGAAGCAGGCAGGTTTTGGCACTTCTAGCTTAATGACTGTTTTGAAGCTATGTTTGGGTGGGGGGTTAGTGTAAGAGCTAAGGTATTCACCTTATGGATGCAAGGTGCTGGGTTGGTTCTCCATGGGGAGTAATAATGAGGTTAAATAAAAATAAATAAATAAATAAAGCAAATGACATAGGTAAAACTAAAATAGCACAGTGGGGAAGAGGACTAATGCTGGGTATGGCAGTGATTTTACGGTGGGTTACTAGTGGGGCTGACTGTTGTTAAGGGAACATTATGGTTAAAATGTTTACCTCACCAGTATAAGGTTCAAGGTTGATTTTGACCTCCAGTTAATGGAGTTTTGCCTGGATTAGTAGTCTGTTTCAAGCTTGTGGGGTTGCATTCCCAATAGGTGGTGTATTAGGGAATATAAATGATATTCTCATATGGGAAAACAGGGGCAGTTTGTTTGCTTTTTTTTTTTTTTTTGCCAAAATTATTAATGTTTTCTTTCTTTTGGCAGATCACGATGATGCTACAGATGGTGGAAGTGCAGAGTTTGCATCAACTGGTTGCCCAAGGGAAGTGGACTTGACAGGTAATGGATGCCACTGCGGTGGAAGTTCTGGCTGTTAGAGTGGTGCACAATGAGGTCACAGATAATGATAATGTTAGGTGCTCATTTAGGCATGTCAGAGTTGGTGCAGTTTGGGAGTAGTGTGGGAACAGGTGAGGATGAAGTATGGCAAGGGCAGGGTAAAGAAGGTGGTATGGCTATAGAATGACAGATGTTTGGGGGGGATCCCTTTTTAGTGAAGGGGACAGTCACAAGAAGGCTTCTAGTAATGAGGAGGAATTAGGTTTGATTATGGGGAGTTGGGGTCATCCACAGGTGGGGTGGAGTGACTACAGCATGAAGTTGGGTCTGACTTTGGGATCCAGCCAGTTGATTGGTTAGCTCAGCAGGCCTAGAGCAAGTGGGGGGGTCTTTTGACTCCCTCACATACTGCTCTTAGTTAAAGGAAAGATGTGTAAGGGGGGATGTCTATATTTTGAATTATTTGATGTGGATGGGGTTCAATGTCTGATGGAATCAGAAACTGCTAACAATAAAGACGTTTGGCAGCTTTAGTGACCTCAGGGCAGAGGAGGATAGGTAGACTGTGGCCAAGGACATGAGAAAACTGAGCATTAGGCTTCATTTATTACATGGAGGTTTGGTTGAAGAAGGATTCTGCCTTTGGCTTTACCACTTTTGGCTTATTTTCTCACGATCTGTGAGGCACAGTGTCTGTGGGCAGGGAATGCCTGGTTGTAGTACGATCAAAGATTTTGGAAGTGGAAGGCATTGGATCTGTCACTGCATTGGGATGTGAGACATTCAATATTTGACAAGCCAATATGGTAAATAACCTTGGATCTGTTAGTAGGGGGGTTATGTTAGTGGGGTTTGGGAAGGGGGTATGCTGTGCCTATAATGTGGAGTCTTGATCATGGGTGGCATATAGGTTTTTGCACACCTGTTTGAACTTTGTGGGTATCATTCAGCTGTGCAGGTAGCATACGGGAAGGCACATTGGTTTATTGAGTCCACAGCACCCTGGACTGGGTGGGTTACCTTTGGAAGATGACGTAAAGTCAGTTATGCATCTTTGGATGCTGTAGTGCAGGTCATTTGCGAGTTTACAGACCATTAGTTGGTGAAGGTGGATACTGACTCTTTTTTTCGTTTATTACCAGTCTGAGAGGAAGAGTGTTTGCTGTTGGGCAGAGTAGTTGGGTTTAAGTTTTATGTTCACAAGGCTACGCCAATGGGATGCTCAGTGGCCTGTGCTGCTTTGAAAGGTTTAGCACTGCTCTCCATTGTATCTGACAGCAGCGGGTGGGCTGCTAGAAGGCAGTACATTATCTGGATGACTTAAGAGTAGGTGTAGGGTTTGACAGAGCATTGGAAGGTATGAGGGTGTTTTGGGGATGTGTGAGGAACTAGTTGTTCCATTCGCTAGTCAGAAGCTAGAAGACTTGCATAATGCTTTGTTTTCTGGATCTGCAGTGGATGCAGGCCATGGTTTGTTTTGTTTACCAGATATGAATGTAACACATTTAAAAGAAAAGATTCAGTGGGCAAATCCAAGGACAAATTTGCAGATTAAGGATGTCAGGGAGCTCTTTGGGCTACTGAGTTTGCATGTCAGGCAGTTTACCCAGGTCATTAGGTAAGGGTTAATAACTTGGTGTATGCAGGTTTAGCATTATAGTTATCTTTTTGGAGTAGTTTAATGGTATGACTTTTGGCGGGCAGATTGGGTGGTTCAAGAGGATTTGCAATTGTTTACAGATGCAGGAGGAAGTAATGGGATGGGGGCATACTTTGGGGGGGGGTGATCTGTGGCTCACTGGCCAGCATGATGGAAAGACAATTGGAGGAGGGATGTTGTCTGTTTGGAGATAGCTCCAATTTGGCTGGCATTGAAGGTCTAACAGAAGTTGTGGAGCAAAAGGGTTATTTTTCATTTGGACAATATGGCAGTGGTACAAGCCACAGGTGTTGCTTGATGAGGTATGTCAGGTTGGGTTGGAAGAATCAGATACTTGCTACAGGAATCCTGGGCAGCATTTAAAAGGAAGGCACTGCAAGATTTTGTTAAATTTGTGTTGCAGCTGCCTGAGTAGGAAGGAGTTTCATCGGAAGGATTATTGTTGAGATATTTGGATCAGGCTTGGGAACACAGTAAGGCAGTTCAGTCAGTTAAGGTAGACTTAGCTGTGATGAGTATAGATTCATAGGTTGGTACTAGGCTATTGGCCCTAGGGCCTATACAAGCCTAGCCATAACAATTCCCTGGCTATTTCTTCCCACACTATTTACTTCCCTGGACCCCTGTCTAGCAGGGTGACTGATGTGATCCCCAGGGTTAATTTCCTTTCTCCCACCCAATCGTCAAGGCTCCTTTTGAAGAGGGCCAAAGAGGTGCTCTGCTTGACATGTATGAGCAGTCTATTCCAGAGTCTGGGGAGTCTCTGAGTCAGGAACCTATCCCTCCAGCATGTTTTGTTCATTGTGATGACAAGGTTTAGATCCCTGGAGCATGTGGCTCTGAGGGATTGGGATTTCTTTAAGAGTAGCATCTCCAACAGCTCTGGTTTGACATGGCCTTGTATGTTAAGCAGAGATCGCCGCTGAGTAGATGATATGCAACAGAGTATAGCTGGAGTTTTTTAAGGCAGTCAGCGTAGGGCATCTGCTTCAGGCCTGTGATTCTTTTAGTAAGGTATTTCTGAAGCCTTTCCAGTTGTTGCTGATGTCTTGAGAGGTACATACCAAATGGGGTGTTGTATTCTATAATGGGTCTAATGAGGGATGAGTACAGTGGGACAATGACCTCCTTTTTTCTGGATGAAAATCCCTTAGTGATGAGATGTGCCACATAGAAGTATTTCTTGACTGTTGTGGTGATGTGGTTATCAAAGGTGAGACCACTGTCCATCTGTGTCCCTAAGTCTCTTATCATACTTTCAGTGTTTAGTGTACTGCCACCTATGTGGTAATTCACAGGTACATGTTTTTTCCCAAAGGGGATATCTATACATTTCTTGGCATTGAGTTTGAGTCCATGGCTCTGGCACCAAGCATCTGTTTCTGTAAGGCCCTTTTGTAGAGTATCCACATCATTTGGGGATTCAATAATGGCTCCCAGTTTGCAGTCATCTTTGAACTTTGTTAGCCAGAGTCCCTTAGTGTTGGCCTGTACTTCAGAGAAATAGATTTCAAACAAGAGCGGTCCCAGGACTGAACCCTGAGGTATGCCACTTGTCACTTATCTGGAGCTGGATTTGGAGTTGGCTACTTTTACAGTGTGGGTTCTGTCAGTAATCCAGTTGGTAACCCATCGAGTGATGTAGGGATTAATGCCCAGTTAGTAAGTTTATCTATGATTCCAGAGTAGGGGATGGTATCAAAGGCCTTGGCAAGGTCGAGGTAGGTTGTGTGGACCGCCTTATCCTCGTCCACGGTTCTGGAGACTGATTTGAAGAAGTCAATCAGGTTCAGGAAACAAGATTGTCCCTTCACAAACCCAAACTGGGTGGGGTCCAGTGTTGAAGGTTGCCAATGTCTTTGTTTATAAGTTCCATGATAATACGTTCTTTGACCTTGCAGATCAGGTTCGTCAGACTGATGGGGCTGTAGTTACTGGGATCCAAGGTGGATCTCCCCTTATGAAGTGGGATAACTGTAGCTGTGCGCCACTCAGTGGGCACAAAGCCTGAGGTGAGGCTATGATTAAACATGATGCTTAGGTGAGGTGCCAGTTCATTTTGTAGTTCATGTGGCACACAGCTCGAGATGTCATCTGGTCCCATGGATGCTGTATTCTTAGCTTCAGAGAGTGCGTTTTTTACCTGTGTGGCCATTATTACTGGAATTTGGCAATCTTCTGGTATTGAGATGGGCTGCTTAGGGGTGTGAGGGGGGCTGAAGTTGGCACTGAATCGATCTGCCAGGATATTGGCAATATCCTTGGGATCAGTATATTTAATGCCATTCTGTTGTAGCTCAGAGCAGATCTGAGCATTGCCATTTAGAGTCTTGACATAGTTATAGAATGCCTTGTGGTTCTCTTTGGAATATTTGGTAATTTTATTTTCGTAACTAGCTTTGGAGGATTTTATGAGGGATCTCCAGCTTCTTACTGAGGCTGGTAAGGAAGTTTTTTGCATCCTCAGTTTTCCTCTTTTCTTCAACAGTTTCTTCCTTTTGTTGTAAAGTTTGTTTATGGCAGGGGACCACCAGACTGGCTTCTGTTTTTTGGAGGAGAGCATCTTGGTTCTATTTGGGATGGCACGATTCATGCATGAGTGTATGTGCTTGAACAGTGCCTTAGTGTAGGATTCAGCAGTCGAACTTTCAGTTCCTGTCTGCATGGAATATTGCATAGGTGGCAGGGTTCCATGACTTTACTAAATCTTGGACTGTGGTTCATATGTTGAAGAGTTAGGGTGGGGTTGATAGTGTGAAGACTGACAGACAATGGCCATTGATGAGACAGGTTTTGTTGATTAGCATTGGTAAATGGAGATTCATTGGACTATTCTTTGTGTGATTCTTCACTTTATTGATGTAGTATGGGACTCTTATGGTGTCAGAGTCATTTTGGTCACTAGTTTGGTGCGATGTTTCAATGTTTTTTGCTTCCGTGTGTATTTGGTTGCATAGATGTAAAACAGCTCAGTTGGGGAAGGGCATGCAAAAAGAACTGGGAAAGGACAGGAATGATTGGTTGTATCTGGTGGGTTGGGCTAAGAGGTTGATGTGGTTTCATGTTGGCAGTTCTCAAAATTTTGTTTTGATCAGTAGAGGGAAAGGAAATTACATATAATCAGTTTGTATATATGATAAGCGAGGTTTTCTGTGTGTTGGTTTTTCGGGAGAGAGGTTTTCCACTCATTATTTGTGCATTGAAAGGTTATTGGATGTAAGAAAGGAAGGCAGATCAATTGAAGTCATTAAGAGGGTGGGCCATTTGTCATCAAATGCTTTCTTGTCTTATATTAGATAACTGGGTATGGTGACTGGCACAGTATTGGACTAATCATTTCTTCTACTAGGAAAGAAAACTTAATTTTTGGTCATTTATATTCATTGGGCAGAAAAGGGGTGGCACAGTGGTACAGCGGTTAGAGTTCTCACCTTACAACAACAGGTTCTCTGGTTTGATTCTTGGATGGGGTGCCTTCTGTGTGGAGCCTGTATGTCCTCTCAGTGTTTGTGTGGGTTCCCTCCAGGTGATCCAGTTTCTTCCCACATTCCCAAGATATGCTACAGGTGAATTGGACATTCTAAATTGGCCGTGAATGTGTGCAGGTCCTCCCACATTCCCAAGACATGCTGCAGGTGGATTGGACATTCTAAATTGCCCTAGATGTGTGTGTGTGTGTGTGTGTGTGTGTGTGTGTGTGTGTGTGTGTGTGTGTGTGTGTGTGTGTGTGTGCCTTCTGAGGAAAGTTATGTCCCGGGCTGGCAACTCCCCACAGTAAAACTCTACTGCCACTTATTCTCCAGACCAATGATCCACTGTGGTGACCCCTAAGAGAAGGAGGAATAGTAACAATTGTAATAATAGTAATGATAGTATTCATTGGGCAGAAAAGGGAGCTGCAGCTATGCTGGATGGCATGCAGTTGAGATTGCATTGTTTAGGGTGGTATTAGGCTCCTTAGAGTCTTGGTGGTACATTAGGCAGGTAATGCTCTAGGAGTAATTCTGAAGCTACTGTTGGTAGTTAGGATAAGTGAGGATCTGTTTATTTTAAAGAGGTTATACTCAGTTATGTGTATTGTGTGGTCGTAGTACCATGGTTATTTTGGCTTTGGAGAGGGCTCATGTTTGTTTTTAATTTTAAGCTGGTTAGGCAACTGGCTGCTTTAAGTATTTATATGATAGGGCATTGGGATGTCAATAACAGGGATTCAAATGGGTTCAGAGAGGATGGAATACACGTGAATAATTTTGGTTTGGACCTCTTTAATGTACACTTAGGTTTGTTTTTGGAGGGTTTGGTGTAGGTTTTGGAGTAAGTGAGGGAGAATAGCGTGTGTCAGGTTGGTTGGCTGAGAAGAGGGGCAGGCTTGTTTCTCTTCTGTTCCCCCTCTGGTGTCGGATGTTTAATTCATTGAGTTGGGAAAGAAAGTGAGCGATGGGACGCTGCTTGATAAGTAAAAGAAAGTGAGCGGAGATGATGACACTGCTTATTTGGTTAGGGTGAGTGGGTTTACGGTCCCTCTAGTAAATGGATATATGGATGTTCATGCTGCGATTAATGAATTAAAACATTGTTCAATAAAGTTACATTTATGGAAGTTTAATAAAGGTTGTCAAACATCATTTGGTGTGGTGTGTTTATTGAAGGGGACAGGAGAAATGGATGGGAAGGTATCCAAATGCTAAAATATATTTGTCATAAAGAGAGAATCATCAGACTCATTAATCTTTAACCATACATTGCAGCACAGTTTCCTGCTTTATCAAGGAAGATTAAGCAATTAATAATTCTAAATAAAAATATCTAGGTGTCTTGAAATAAAGATATAACATAACCCAACCACATGAAAGTACATCCACTTTATATTTTCTCTGCATGATAATTCAACGTAACAGAGAGAGCATTATCTAAAGCCAATTAAAGAAGATTAGGGTGGGGGGTATTTCTGATAATAGACTTCTTGGTAGCAGTATATTATATATACTAGTTCAGAAAAAGAAAAGAGATTCTCTAGGTAATGACACATTGACGAAACATTTGATGCATTTTTTGAGAAGAAGAATCGCTTACTGAACCTATTTTTTTTATACCTGTTATTTATTTTATCCCAGAGGCATATGTAAGGTATATATAATTCCTACAGTAGGAGGATGTGATGTCAGCATCTGATGTCAGCATTAGAGAACATCTTTTCATTTTTTTATTTTCCTGGTTAAGACAAGTATACTAAAAAAGGATAAAAAAAATTTGCCAGAGTGCAGAAAGTGAAGTTCAAAAGGGACTGCCCATTAAGTGCACGATGTATAAAATAGTCACCTATATCTGAATTTAATCCAGTGAACTACACACGGTTAAGCTACAGTATTCAGCAACACTAACATAACTTATAAAGAAAATCAAGAGCAAAACAGATTAACTTGTTTTGGTGCTAAATATGCCTGCATCAGTAGAAATAGTATTTTTTTTATTCTAGGGATTAGTTTTTTTTATTATTTATTTCCTGCATCAGTGATTCATGTCATCTAATAAAAATCATATAGGATCACATTTTCAGTTATGCTGAACAGAAACATTTAAGTCCATTAACCAGCTAGGACCTGGGCTGATTACAGGCACTGATTTTTTGGACATGTGATGCATTAATTACTAATTCTAAGTAATGAGATATATACTCCATATATGTAAAAATAGTCATCTATCATAATGGCTAATGGGCTCTGGCTACTGATATGAGATAAATATTTGCATCCAGAAAAATGACCTATACAGTCTTTAAACAGAGGCCAAACATAAAAGAGTGTGATGACCTGATCTCTCAATAACTGTCATCTTCAAAAACAGAATAACACATTTATTAAAATGAGGATCATCAGCCTCATCATCATCATCTTCCACTCATAACAACCTATGTAAAAGTGTCAGAGCAAGACCAAAGAGAATAGAGAATAATTGGTACCCTTGGTCTTATGCCTTGCTGAAGGTCAAAATGACATATTATAAGGAAGTGAAAGCTTAACTACTAATGGTAAGGAAGAATATGTTCCAGCAGTGAAGAAAAAATCAAATTGGAAAAACAAAGCATCTCGTACTTATATAAGGAAATCCCATTTTGTTTGATCAAAGGCCTGCTTTGCATCCAGATGAAGATCAAGGAATGACTGGTTTATATACTACTAACTAGGTCCATTTCCGATATTGCTCTTCAAATATCATGTCTAGATTATTGTGTTTGAATAACATGGCTGGACCAATGAATGGAAAAAGAATGTTGAATTTTCTAGCCTATAGACTAATTTTTGCAGTGTTCAGAAATTGGGTGAGATGACTCTCTTAATATTGGATTTTGAAGATGAATTAGGATGTAAAGGTCCATTAAATGTGTACAGCTGTAATTTGAACTTGACTTGTGGAGGCACTTGTAAAAAAATGCAGGATGTCATACATGAGACTTGGAAAGAGAGATTTGACTGCAGCTTACTGTGTTAGAAACAGCTGAGCAAATTCCCACATGTGAACAGTGTGAGAATGAAATTGATGCATGTATGTGTGGTATCATATACATGGGTTCAGTTGTTGAAGGCCATATAATAAGGGCAGAACAGCCTGAAACAAAAAACTTTTCCTTAATGAGCAGTAACTAAAAAAAAAGTAAGAACAACACCTTCATGGAAAGCCAATATCATTTCAAAAAAAGTTAGAACATCTCTTTACTAAAAATCAACTAAAGAGTATTGTACAGAACATACAATTAATGTAAAATTTTCAAAGTCCTCACCAGTGAATCCTTTCAGAAAAAAAAAAACTAAAAACATAGAAACCTTCTGGAAAATGTACCTTCAATGATAAACGTATTATTTTCATAAAGATTTTATCATCATTATTATTCAATACTATCAGTGTCTAATTTTTTAATTGTCTTCTGCTTCCTTCTTCTATATGAATTTCAGTATCCCACTACATAATTCTTTATACATAAAATCTTCATTTAACCATTCATTCAAAATCTTTAAAAAATATTTTTTTGCCAGTCCCTTGAATGTTTATACATTTCATAATCTATTGCACCTGGTCCCACAGCCAAATCTATATTTACTTTGTCTTAATACTTTATCTAGTTCATTTAAAGAAATATTCTTTTCCATCTCTTTATTCGGTTTTTCTGTTAACTTTCTTTGTTTTCTATGTTTTTTCAATACATTCTTTATTCTTTAAGCATTTCTTGTACATATTATACTACACTATTCACAATCTTTTCCTGAGTTCTTTCTATTTCTCCTTTTACATTTTTTATTTCTGTCATTATACTACCATCTTCCTTTACTTATCTGCTTAAGTAGCTTGAAACTTCTTCTCTTTTTCCTTGTAAAATATATTTGATTATATAATAATTCTTCTATTTTCTTGATTTCTTTCAAATAATTTGATTTCTTTGTGAGTACTTTCTATTATTATGTTCTAAATCTTCCATTGCATCATTATATGTTCTTTTATATACTTCTTTCTCTACTTTTCTCACATCTTATTGTCACTGCAAACATTTTTTTTATTTGTTCCTTTAATATCAGGTTTTTATAAAATGTTCTCATAGTAATATGATTTTTCCATACCTCTATTATTAATCTATTTCCTTCTTCATTCAATGTTTTCTCATTTATCCTTTTTATTCATTTGCCTATTTTTATATATTCCTTGTTTTCCTTCATTTCTAGCCATATTGCAAACTGATCAGAAAATCCTATTTCAACTACACCCTCTTCTTCTATAACTAAACCTTATAATACTACAAAATAATCTATTTCAGTTCTGTATATAACTCTTTTGTAAGTCCATGAATTTTTGTCCCAAAGTTTTAGCTTGCATCTTATAACTTTTAATGTTTTTCTTATATCCTTTCCTTTCTTTTTATGCTTGCTTCTATCACAATTAAAGTAATTCGTATTTATCACTACATAGTCTAAAATCTGATTAAACAACCTTTCCCTTTCTGTAAAATTAGAAAATGTTATGATTCTATATACTTGTTTTCTTTTTCTCCATTTTAAACCTACAATGGTTAATATTCTAATTTTTGCTAAAGTTACATATAATATGTTTACTGTATTTCTACAGAATATTGCCATTCCAGAACATTTCTCATTTCCCAAATTCTAGATTATCTTTCCTTCCCATAGTTTCTCTGCTTGTAATTTTTCATTTTGTTAAAATATTGTGCCATCTAATAGAAGTACATCTATATCACATGTATTACACCCCTCCAAAATCCCTTATATTATTACTATATTCTTAATACTATTCACATTTACAGAAAGCACTCTAACATTTTAATTTCACTTTCCTTTGATTCATGGTTTCATAAATTCATTGCTAATTACTAAGCTAGCTTTTTTAATAAGCCATTCTAAGCCTAGCCATTTCCTCTCCCAAAGCTGACAATTAAACACTATCCCCCCCCGATTCAGTAAACTTCTGTGCAGGAATAGCTTATTCCTGCAAGGAAGGGACCGTTCCCGTGCAGCATGGCAGTGTCCCGTGCATATGTATGAAGGCATGCTGCTGTGCTCTATAATGGACATGGCTCTGTGTGCGAGCGCAGGGGCATGTCCTTGCTCTAAATACACCCCCTGTGCTCAGAAAGTGCTGTACGGCACTTCCAAAGCTGTACTGGCATAATATTAGACCTTAGCTCTAATATTATGCCAGTATTTCAGTGTCCACGGACACTGAAATGCAAAATAGAAGCATTTCAATGTCCGTGGACACTGAAAAAAAAAACAGCACTAGGAAAGCAATGCAGGGAGTGTGTCACAGCCTCTGTGACACACCCCCTGTATTGTTGAAGCACTGTACAGCACTTCTGCAGTCTACAGAAGCATTTGTGCAAATGCACACATACCACTCAACCTCTTCATGCAGAAAATCTGGACAAAGCCTAAAATGATAAGGGGACAAATAGGGACAGATATTAAATATTGCCCTTACAAATATACCTCTCAACTGTACAGATATTTGCAGAATGTCCAGATGTTTGCCTCATATTTTTGGTGTTTTCCTCCTGCAATCTGTTCCTTTTTGGCAAATACCTGAGGACTGAAGCCATTAAATAATGGCAAACATTTGTGTCTAACACTCCACTTCCTTCAGAAAATTCATGCTAATGCAAAACCTATTATTCTATCAACTATCTACATTTGTAAGAGCAATATTTAAAATCTGTCCCTATTTTTCCTCCCATCATTTTAGGCTTTGTCCAGATTTCTTGCTCTAGGAGGTTGAGAGGTATGATAGGGCATAAATTCCCCAAGTGTACACAAGCACAACCCCAACCCAACAAAAGAAATAAAGCATATACTAAACATGTCATGCATCAGCATGAAACACGCACAGAGCCGTGAAAGCCCAATCATTGCAATATGTCACAAACACAGTCCGAAGTAGTTGTCACAACACCACAATACACACCCCATAACCTACAGAAAATAATAATAATAATATATCTCTGTTTATATTGCCCTAAGGGATGTGTAGCTAAGTGGGTGTGCACATTACAGCTTAAACATCCCATAGGAGTTAAATGAAAATAGATAAGCAAAAAATGTCCAAGCTGTGATAGTATAGTGGTTCGAGTAAAGTTTTACATTCACGTGTTCAGGATTCAAGTCCCAAGACTGGCACCTTATTTTATCACGTGAAAGTAGTGTTAAACTTATTTTAGTAAACGTAATCTATGTAGCAATTAGTTTTTGCCAACCAGGGTAGAGTAGCAGTTCCAAAAGTTAGATGTCAGTGTAGCAAATATGTAAAATCCCCATATAAACACACGTGCCCCATACAGTATAGTCACACAGGAATATAATATAATAAAAGCACATAGGGAGATGTCATGGAAGGTAAATTTAAAAGTATAAATGTGTAATATTTATGTTATATTACACAATGACTGGCCATTAACATACAAAAATGAGTATGCTAATTGGCCAGCCCAAACAGAGTGCCCATTGTAAATCCGAGAGTATGCAAATGGAAAAAAGTCTGGATGCCTGGACTATATCCATTTGTATACCACCTGTCTGTATTTCTAGTCTTCAGAGATAGCAATGGGGAAATGATGATCTCCGTTGTATTTACAAACATATCTCGCTATGTGTTACAAGTCGAATAACTCATATAACATAGCAAGATATCCTAAAAACATGCAATGGAGATCCTCCAGTCAACAGAGAAAGGAAGATCTCCGTTGCCTTTTCAACATATCTCACTATGTTATATGAATTCATCAACTCATACAACATACCGAGATATGTAAAAAAAAGCAAATGAGATCGCCCTATCTCTGTTGCTACCTCTGCCCAGCACTGATGTGCTGTGTAAGTGTGGGAACATATCCCTTACACATGTGCAGTACATCAGAAATGGCCCAGGATACCAGAAAACTGTGTAAGGGCAGCATGGAGGCATGATACAATGACATTTTTAAGAAAGGTACGTATTGTTTTTCTTAAATAATGTCATTGTATAATAGCAATAACCTATGGCTGTATATGGGCAATGGTGGATCTACTCACGGTTGGCATTGTATGGTCATGAGGGCATTGCCCTCGTGACCAAACCAGACCAACTGTGGGTAAACCAGTATTACCCACACCCAGCTGTGGGTTATTGCTTAAATATAACATGATACGTATAATATGCAGAAATGTGCCTTAATCCATGTGTATCTATCAGACCTTGTTCTGCCCAGCAACAAAAAAGTCAGCCCTGCCAAGTCACAAACCCAGGACACTGTCCCCAACAATCACACCAACATACCATCTGACCTGTGAGCTGTTATATTGTTTTAATGAACATATCCTGCATTCAGGTAATTTAACATTAATAAATAAAAAAAAAAAAAAAAAAAAAAAAAAAACACAGCAGTCCCATGTGTTGGACCTATGACCCTGACCATTTTAATTACAGGAATGTACCAGTACACCAGCTGAGTTGTAGGAATGAATGTTGCTTTTTCAAACATATCATGCAATAGAGGCATACAACATTAGGGGGGAAAGTGTTGTGGAACCCTTTGTGCATTGTATATAGACATGTACACACACATATATAGTATATATATATATATATATATATGTCAGATGAAACATATATATGTAAATGTACAGTCATAATATAGATATACAGATATTAAATATAATGGAAGAAAAATAATATATATATATATATATATATATATATATATATATATATATATATATATATATATACATGTATATAACATGTAGTGCAGTTATATCTCTGAACCATCCCTCCCAACCTGTTAGTGCAAGGAACCTGTCCAAAGACTGTAAAGGGGGGGGCACATATACGGATATAGTTAGAAAATCGTTGTTACAAATGAAGACGTGTGACAGCAACAGTGTGTGCTTCAGTAGACAATCACTGAAGGATATGATGATGGGAACTGATATGTGATGTCATGCATTTACTGACATAAATCCTAGGATCATCACCGTGATTTATCAGACAAATAGAAATAAATTGTGGAACTGAACAAAAGTATGGTCCAAACATCTGGACACTCTGTGAAAAATCTGTCTGTGGGGAGGTATGCTCAGAACCCCTTAATGCAATGAATGTGTACCAAGCCTGAAAAAGTGGGGGGACAAATGCATGAAAATAGGGACAGGTACAAAATATGTCGGTAGATATGCTGAGAACGTTCATGTAGTAACAGTGCATGTCCTAACATATATCAACTGAAATATCACAGTTCCAGGACTCAATTGCTTCTCATTAGTTACTGACCTCAGCCCCCACATCATCCCAATGATGTGCCATGCATACATAACAGTTATGGGGACCAGACCAAAGATATTGGCCACACAACTGGACATCATATGAATATGTGGACATAACATAGTGGGGAAACTACACTGAGCTACTTATCAGTGTTGAGACTACAATCAGACTGACATAACACTACCCAGGTCCAGCTCTGGGGCTGTACAAATACATTAGCAAATATAACAGGCAGTACAGGGATGTAATACTAGTGTAACACAGACACTGGTGTGAAAGTGCATACCCCCAAACAAGTGCACCACAGTGACAGCAACATACCAGTAAGCAAACTGAACATGACAGTATAATACTGTGAGAGCAACCACATACCGTTTGCCAGTCACACATTACCCCTACATATACTGCCCCAATTCACAGTGTACTTGGAATCCAGAGGTGTTACATGACATTTCACAGTCAGCCCCTACAAGCATACTGACCTGATAGACCACCAGCAGTTGTAGCAACATGCAGAGTCAGATAGGTAAAGGATGTATGGAACTCACATCTGCTACTCTCCCTACCCAGTCTAAAAAACATAAACACACAACACTGGTACACAACCTTGGCAGTCTATTCACAATGGCCAGACAGACATACTGTTATATGTGCAGATTTCCACAGAATTACCAGGGTGTGAATGCATAACCCTGGCCACCGCTGCATACCATGGCCAGGAGGCTGCCAGGTCATTGCCATGCTAACTGGTGTGCATTTGGTAATTAATGATGTACCATACCTCTGCACCTCATAGTGCAGGACATCTGGACAAAAGCGTGGCATATGTATGGGACAGGGGGCTGGAAAGAGGGACATATCACACATAATGGTGTAACAAATTGAGACAGTAGCTGCTGTTACATGTGTTGTTGTAGCATCACATCCCTGAAGAAAACGATGTGTGGAATACCAATGGATGACAACATGTACTGGCTACAATCCTCACATTATCCTACCAACCCCACAAAAACAGATGTTGATCGAGGAACAGACCAAGCATAACAGGCAAACATCTGGCCAGTCTGCAGACAACATGCCAGTTGAGAGCTATGTCAGAGGCATATCACTGTCAGATGTCAAGTCACATAGTAAATGCATGTCCAGACAAACCCTGTCAATGTAGCAACCCCCTATGTGTATAACAACACTAATGACATACAAGCTGTACCAAACTCTGGAACTTTGTCCCCCATGTTGCTGGGCTGTTTCCACATGTCCTGTCCTGAGAGGTATCTCTACCTACTGTCTGTGAAGCTGTAGTCCCCACACCTCTGTAATGTCCGCTTCACAGGCCAGGTAAATGGGCAAGGCCCACATGAAGGGCATCACATATGATGGAACTAGCAGCTGTGTCCAGGCCCACAATATAATACTATGTGGACACCACCTACATAGCTGCATGGCCACAGCAATACCCAACAGGATAACATCAACTCCCTCAAGGTTGGCTGAATGCTTGTGATGGACAGCAACAATACACCAACCACAGGCTTGGTCCCTAGATTGGCTGTACAGGCCAAATCAGGAGCACCCACCAAACTGGCATCAAGTCAGCCTTTGTCTGATCAAGCATATAAGGTCACAGGTGGAGTACTGTAAGGCTAACTATGAGTACAAATTGGACACATGCACCAAGGCCAATCACAAGGCCATCTTCACATATGTCTGCAATCTCTGAGGCCACATACCAGCCCACCCTGTAATGGTACCCAATCAGGTCACATATACACACAACATAGCTATAGGCAACCCACTGCAAATAGGTTTAGGGCAAACATCACCCCCTGGCTCAGCAGCACTATAGCTGGATATGCACAGCACCCACACCTCTCCCCTCATCACCAGTGAGCAGGTACATATTGCCTACTGAAAGGAAACAAATGTAGGTATCCATGGCACCATGGCAAATGATTGACTTTACCAATTGGCTAAGCTTCTGGTGTCATTCAAAGGGGATTCAGTATACATTCTACCTTGCACACCTCATCATGAAGGGATTCACATCCAGATTCAAGGATGTCATTGTACCCCTATATTCCTCCCTCATCAGACCCATGATTGAGTACAATGCCCCATTTGGTATGTACCTCACCCGGCATTTGCAACAGCTGGAGAGACCACAAAAGTACCTCACCAAGAGGATCAAGGGTCTCCAACATATGTCTTATTCTGCCAGACTAAAGAAACTTCAGCTCTATTCAGTAGCATACCGCCTGCTCAGAGGTGATCTCTGCCTGACATACAAGGCCATGTCCAATCAGGATCTGATGGACATGCTCCACCTCAAAAAATCCAAATCCATCAGGACCACGAGAGCTAAAGACTTAAACCTCGGCACAAGTATGAATAGGACATGCTGGAGGGATAGATTCATAACCCAGAGGCTTCCCATGCTTTGGAACAAGATTCCAGTTCGTATTAGGCAGAGCCCCTCACTGACTCCCTTCAAAAGAAATCTTGATGAGTGGATGGGAGATCGTAAGTTTATCCCAGGGGTCACATCTGTGTCACTGCTAGACAGGGGCACAGTAAACTAATTCTATTATATAAGGGGACCTTCATTGTGTCACTACTAGACAGAGGCACAGTATTCTAAATTTATTCTGTACATTTTTTGTACCATTTCATGAGGTGGCAAAAGCCACATCTATGGCTAGGCTTACAAATGCTCGAGGCAGATAGCCTAGTACTATACTATGAAACTATGAAACTATGTCTGCCTGGGACGACATGATCGACAGACCACGATGCTTTGCAGAGATGGTCTGCACCTGTAGCCCCTGAGATTCAGGTTACTGGCTAAGGCTCTTGCCACCCCTATAGTACCTTTTTTTAGGCAAAGTTCAAAGGACAAAACCACCACTGTAACAGGTACAAGCATGAAAATTCTGAAGGTAATGTTACTCAATGCTAGAAGTGTAACCCTCAAAATGCACTCTCTCGAGGCACTCCTAAAAATGGAGAACATCGATATCTGTGCAGTAACTGAGACCTGGTTCAAGGCTCCAGGCAGCACCCCTGCAATACCAGGCTACAACTCTTAACACACTTTTCATCCACCAAACCAGGACTGCAACACTAAAGGTGGAGGAGTGTCCATATTCACCAAGGATATTCACACCAGTCTAGTTGCCCAACACAATGCGTCTGAAATTTTCTAGGTGCAACTAACACTAGGTAAGACTGCAATCCAAATTGTAGCTTGCTACAGATCCCCCACCATGCCCCAAGATTCTCACTACACCTTTCTAAACATACTGGAAAATATTAAGATACATCCAAACACCCTAATACTGGGTGATTTCAACTAACCTGTCATTAACTGGGAAAACTACTCATGTAACAACACCTTTGCCGAATGGTTCTTGGAATTCATAAATTCCCGTGCCCTGGATCAACTAATCCATAGTCCCAGCAGGGGCTCCAATATCCTAGACCTGATCTTTACCAACATGGGAAATCGATGCTCCACACCTATGGTCACCCCCTCGTTGGTCAGGTCTGACCATAATCTAATCACCCTAAACATCCACATCCCACTCCCACCCCCCAGTAAGGAAACCTCCATAAAAAAACTTCTCCAAAGCCAACTTCATGCTACTCAAGTCAAAAGTGACAAACTTCATGACACCCATGCAGATGGGAACTGAAAGTTCAACTGCTGAATCCTACACTAAGGCACTATAGGAGCGCATCCACTCATGCATGAATTGTGCCATCCCAAATAGAACCAAGATGCTCTCCTCCAAAAAAAGGAAGCCAATCTGGTGGTCCCCTGCCATAAACAAACTTTATAACAAAAGGAAGAAACTGTTGCAGAAAAGAGAAAAATCCCAGGATGCAAAAAAATGCCCTGGGATCCCTCATAAAATCCTCCAAAGCTAGTTACGAAAATAAAATTGCCAAAAATTCCAAAGACAACCACAAGGCATTCTATAACTATGTCAAGAATCTAAATGGCAATGCTCAGATCTGCTCTGAGCTACAGCAGAATGGCATTAAATATACTGATCCCAAGGATATTGCCAATATCCTGGCAGATCAATTCAGTGCCAACTTCACCCCCCTCTCACCCCCTAAGTGGCCCAGCTCAATACTGGAAGATTGCCAAATTCCAGTAATAATGGCCACACAGATAAAAAACACACTCAGCTGACGGTGGTCATATGATTGTAGTTTATTTATTTAAACTCGTGACAAACTTATTTGAATTAATCTGATGAAGTTGCCGCATTTGTGACAATGAAAAGCACTTTATTCAGTCAATAAACAGTTTTTTTTCCATGTTTCGCCTTTACTGTTGGATATTTTGTTATTTAATTTCTACCAGTTTGTTGTGTTTTTCGTTTGTTATAAAAAACACACTCTCCAAAACTAAGAATACTGCATCCATGGGACCAGATGACATCCCGGGCTGTGTACTATATGAACTACAAAATGAACTGGCACCTCACCTATGTGTCATGTTTAATCATAGCCTCACCTCAGGCTTCATGCCCACTCAGTGGTGCACAGCTACAGTTATCCCACTCCACAAGGGGGGATCCATCTTGGATCCCAGGAACTACTGCCACATCAGTCTGATGAGCCTGATCTGCAAGGTCATGGAACATATTATCATGGAACTTATAAACAAAGACATTGGCAACCTTCAAGCATTGGACCCCACCCAGTTTGGGTTTGTGAAGGGCCGATCTTGTCTCCTGAACCTCAATGACTTCTTTGAATTAGTCCAATAACAAAAAAGAACCAGAACTTGAGCTCCAAGAAGCAACCAGAATAACACAGAACCACACGAGTTTACCTAGGTTTCGTCTTTAATCCAACTTCATCAGAACAATAAATGAATAAAATGAAATTCCTTTATACACCTTCCTATATACACCTTAAAAATGACATCATCACCAATCATAAAAAAGTTAACACCCATCAATACAAATTGAAATTTGAAATAGGAATTTAAGAAGACAGTATGCAGCAGAAGGAAACATAATCAAAATGCTAACTACATCATATTACAAACGCCTTGTATATACAAGTACCAGTAAAATATGGCTGTGATTGCTTTTAAAATCTGAAAAATGATTATGAAAACATAATTAAAACAATTATGTCATAATAAGAAATAAAAATGAATATGAAAGTGAGAATAAAAATGGAAATGGGAAAAAGAATAAAAATAAAAGTAAAAATGAAGAATAATGGATGAAAATAATGAGTAGAATGAAGAATGACATGAGAATAATAATCAGAATAAAAATGTTCAGAATAAAAATGTTCAGAGTAAAAATGTGTCTTATGCTATATTACCCCATTATATTCTTTAACTTTAAAATGGGCATAATAGAAATGCAGTCATTAATCCCCGGGGCTTCCTGTGCATTAGTTAACAACTGCCATCTCATCTCCGCTATATCTAAATGTATATCCAATTTCCTACCTAATTTATCCAATACTATCTGTTCTAAAACACTAAACATAAATCTATGTCCACTATTGCTCTCAATGTGTCTATACAATGCATTAGTCGTCTTCCCTAGTCTTATATCTGATTGATGTTCAATAATGCGATCCCTTAATGCCCTGCAAGTTTTACCTATATAAAAAGCGGGCATTTGTATACATTGCCATAAACTACATTTGTTGAATAACAATCGATATGTGTTTCTATTTTAACATTCATTCCAGCCAATGTAAATTTGGCTCCTGTGGGTTTGATTAAATGACATACACTGCATCTACCACACCTATAATTGCCCTTATTTCTACCACTAGATGTTAGTGTGTTTTCACCTTTCTCTAATAGTTGTTTCAATGACACCCCTTTCCTGTACACACACTTTGGTGCTCCTCCTAACTTACGACTAACTGCTTGATCTATTCTAAGCATTTTCCAATTATTGACCACAATTTCAGCAATATATGGGGTGTCAAAAGAGAAAGTAGTTATAAAATACAACACTTCTTCACATTCAATATTTTTGTCGTTCCCCACATTCTCAAGACTAATCTCACGCCTAGTTACTGTGGAAGATCTACTACTATGTTATACTAAGCCCTGCTTGTTGTTTAATAGGGCCCAATAAATTCCCCTGTTCCTTTTTGATTTTACCTCATTAACCACACTGTCACATAATTCCAGTGGGTATCCTCTCCTAATAAACATAGATTTAATTAATTCAAGTTCCTTCATAAAGTCATCCTCCAAAGTTGTCATTCTTGCAGCCCTGACCATCTGCCCTTTTATTATTGCCTTTTTCTGGTGTTCAGGGTGGTTGCTTGTATAACTCAAATATGAGTTGGAGAACGTACTTTTTCTATGTATAGTGGATACTAAGGTTAAGTCTACTGGATTCAGGACCAGATGTACATCCAAATAATCAATTTCTGTCCTGCTCATGTTATGAGTAAACTTTAGAAAACCTACCGATTCATTGATGAATTCAATGAATTCCAAAAAGGTATCACTTCCCCTTCCCACAAGATAAACAGATCATCTAAAAGTTATATTGGGGCTGAATTTACTAGTGAATAGAAATTCCTGTTCCCAGAACGCCATTACGATAATGGTATCTTATGGGCACACGCTGCCCCATAGCTTTTTGCTTACAGTAAACCCCATCAAAATAAATGAAATTGTTAGTTAACACTGTTTCCATAAGTACCACCATCAGGTTAATTCTATCCTGGTCAAATAATCGAGTCTTTAACAATTCCTTTTCCAACCATTCTAATCCTGTGTCTGTAGGAATCACAGAAAATAGATTTACTACATCTATGGTTACCATAACGGTGTCCTTCTTGAATTTGACACTATTCAGTTTTTCCAAAAAAGACCAAGAATCCTTAGTAATATAACTAAAAACTTTTAAACCTTTTTGTAGTTCAGCATCCAAAAATTTACTTATGAAATAAGTCTTACAACGTTTCCCATCGACTATTGGTCTAAAGGACAGGTTATTCAGTCCCTTGTGAATCTTTGGAACACCAAATATCCTGCTGGCGACCGGATAGTCGTTGGCTAAGTATCTAAACTCATCCTCATTAATATGCCCCTGCCATAAAAGATCCTCAATAGTCAGGGAGACACTTCTAAAAGCCAGATTTAACTCATTCAAACTAACCACTTCATATGTATCCGTGGCTAGTATCAATTTAATACAACTGATATAGTCCCCCCTATCCATCAATACCAATCCGTTACCTTTATCAGGTTTCATTGTTCTTAATGAAGGGTCATTGATTAAATTGTCCAATAATTTACGCTCGTTGTTGGTCAAATTATCATTTAAGTTGAATGTTTGTCTAGATTGGGAGCTTCTTGCCCACCTATAATACTCCCTAATGTCCCATTCACATATTTTCTCATATGCATTGGTTACCTTGTTGACCGGAGGCATATACCTACTTAACTTGGTTTTTCAATGCCAGACCACTCTGGTCATATTCCCCCTCCCCAAACTGGATTCTTAAATTCATCTTTCTTACCAAAAGCTTTAAGTCAACCAGTGTATTAATTAGGCTCCCACGAGCTAATGGGACGAATGTCAGGCCTTTTGCCAATAAATCAGCATGCTGCTCACTGATGGTTGTAGTGGAGTAATTATAAATTTTGAAATCTTTAAAAGTGTTGACTATAATGACAGGGTTGCTAGGCCCATTAAAGGCAGGATTTTCTGGTAACAGTTGAACTAAATCTTCAATGGCACAATCTACAGTATTTTCACTTGTGTCATATAAAGATATATCATTAACTCGCTCATTTATAGATTCATCAATTGCTACACCTATACATGCTTCCCCAAAAAAGGTAGGGAATGTATGCAAGCGCATGCTTAGAATAGATCAAGCAGTTAGTCGTAAGTTAGGAGGAGCACCAAAGTGTGTGTACAGGAAAGGGGTGTCATTGAAACAACTATTAGAGAAAGGTGAAAACACACTAACATCTAGTGGTAGAAATAAGGGCAATTATAGGTGTGGTAGATGCAGTGTATGTCATTTAATCAAACCCACAGGAGCCAAATTTACATTGGCTGGAATGAATGTTAAAATAGAAACACATATCGATTGTTATTCAACAAATGTAGTCTATGCGGCAACATGTATACAATGCCCTGCGTTTTATATAGGTAAAACTTGCAGGGCATTAAGGGATCGCATTATTGAACATCAATCAGATATAAGACTAGGGAAAATGACTAATGCATTGTATAGACACATTGAGAGCAATAGTGGACATAGATTTATGTTTAGTGTTTTAGAACAGATAGTATTGGATAAATTAGGTAGGAAATTGGATATACATTTAGATATAGCGGAGATGAGATGGCAGTTGTTAACTAATGCACAGGAAGCCCCAGGGATTAATGACTGCATTTCTATTATGCCCATTTTAAAGTTAAAGAATATAATGGGGTAGTATAGCATCAGATACATTTTTACTCTGAACATTTTTATTCTGATTATTATTCTCATGTCATTCTTCATTCTACTCATTATTTTCATTCACTATTCTTCATTTTTACTTTTATTTTTATTCTTATTCCCATTTTCATTTTTATTTTCACTTTCATATTCATTTTTATTTCCTATTATGACATAATTGTTTCAATTATGTTTTCATAATCATTTTTACTTACATTCTTAATACTGTCAGTAATAATAACTGATTTAAAAAGCAATCACAGCCATGTTTCACTGGTACTTGCATATAAAGGCGTTTGTAATATGATGTAGTTAGCATTTTGATTATGTTTCCTTCTGCTGCATACTGTCTTCTTAAATTCCTATTTCAAATTTCAATTTGTATTGATGGGTGTTAACTTTTTTATGATTGGTGATGATGTCATTTTTAAGGTGTATATAAGGAATTTCATTTTATTCATTTATTGTTCTGATGAAGTTGGATTAAAGACGAAACCTAGGTAAACTCGTGTGGTTCTGTGTTATTCTGGTTGCTTCTTGGAGCTCAAGTTCTGGTTCTTTTTTGTTATTGGTCTGGTGTGTTCTTTGAATTAGTCTCCAGAGCTGTGGATGAGGGTAAGGAGGTCCACACAGCCTATCTGAACCTCGCCAAGGCCTTTGACATCCCCCCCACTCTGGAATCATAGATAGACTTACTAAGCTGGGCATTAATCCCTACGTCACTTGATGGGTTGCCAACTGGCATACTGACAGAACCTACACTGTAAAAGTAGCTGACTCCAAATCCAGCTCCAGACAAGTGACAAGTGGAGTACCTCGGGGTTCAGTCCTGGGACCACGCTTGTTTGGCATCTACTTCTCTGAAGTACAGGCCAACACTAAGGGATTCTGGCTAACAAAGTTCGCAGATGACTGCAAACTGGGAGCCATTATTGAATCCCCAAATGATGTGGATACTCTTCAAAAGGGCCTTACAGAAACAGATGCTTGGTGCCAGAGCCATGGGCTCAAGCTCAATGCCAAGAAATGTATAGTTACCCCTTTGGGAAAAAACATGTACCTATGAATTACCACATATGTAGCAGTACACTAAACACTGAAAGTGCAATAAGAGACTTAGGGACACAGGTGGACAGTGGTCTCATCTTCGATAACCACATCACCACAACAGTCAATAAATCCTTCTATGTGGCACGTCTCATCACTAAGGGCTTTTCATCCAGAAAAAAGGAGGTCATTGTCCCACTGTACTCATCCCTCATTAGACCCATTATAGAATACTACACCCCGTTTGGTATGTACCTCTCAAGACATCTGCAACAACTAGAAAGGCCGCAGAAATACCTCACTAAAAGAATCACAGATCTAAAGCAGATGCCCTATGTTGACCGCCTTAAAAAACTCTAGCTATACTCTGTCACATATTGTCTACTCAGAGGCAATCTCTGCTTAACATACAAGGCCATGTCAAACCCAGAGCTGTTGGACATACTACACTTAAAGAAATCCCAATCCTTCAGAGCCACATGCCCCAGGAATCTAAACCTTGTCATCACAATAAACAAAACATGTTGGAGGGATAAGTTCCTGACCCAGAGACTCCCCAGACTCTGAAATAGACTGCCCATACATGGTAAGCAGAGCACCTCTTTGGCCCTCTTCAAAAGGAACCTTGACGATTGGATGGGAGAAAGGAAATTCACCCCGGGGATCACGTCAGTCACCCTGCTAGACAGGG
Organism: Protopterus annectens; assembly: GCF_019279795.1. Classification (NCBI taxonomy): domain Eukaryota; kingdom Metazoa; phylum Chordata; order Ceratodontiformes; family Protopteridae; genus Protopterus; species Protopterus annectens. The sequence goes on along the minus strand of NC_056741.1, from coordinate 441,161,456 downwards.
GTCTAGGGAAGTAAATAGTGTGAGAAGAAATAGCCAGGGAATTGTTATGGCTAGGCTTGTATAGGCCCTAGGGCCAATAGCCTAGTACTAACCTATGAACCTATGAACCTGATAACATCCCTGTCTGCATCCTACATGACCTCAGGCATGTGTACCCAGCAACATTACACACCATAGTCACAACAAGGTCTGGCACCATCCACACCACATCCACATGGAAGATGGCCAATCTCATCCCTCGACACAGACATGAATGAGGAGTACAGGAGTAGGAAATAAAGTAGGCATCATTGGTGGGAATATGACACCTCAGGTCCAGCAGTGCAATGCAAATGGATACAGTGCTAATACGTTACAGGGGTATGGTGTGGTTGTGAGTGGTGGCTACTGGTATTCAATGTAGATGTGCAGGTTCTGTACATATGGTTGCCAGATGTATGGGGTCCTGTGATGTGTCTCCCTTGTAATGTCTCCCAGGTGCAATGTCGCATCAGAAAAGGTCAACATTCTGAGTGGCTCAGACAAATATAATCATAGAAACCATACTACACAGCCATACCATAATGTTTGGCTGGAGCCAGCAACATCTGCAGTAGAGGACTGGTCTGTGGGACAACCTTGTCCCCAAGGTAAATGATGTTGGCCTGCACGTATGTACATACAAGCAAGTCTGGCATCGTGAAAGTGACCTCATACATCATGCCTGGCAAAGGCCTGCTGCAGTGGCCAGGGACCGCACAACCACAGGTTTGGGCCTGGCCTTGTAGCCCCACTGGCACCCACCAGGGAGCTCCACTGGTACTTTGGGGCACCCATCCCAGTACAACATCAGAGCACAGACCCCCACATACTGGAGGTGGTTGGCACCCAGACAATGGACAAGGAGTGTGCAGGTAAGGCCCCAATGGAGATTACTAGACTAGTGTGGCAGACATACTTGTAATTCTAGAGTATCTATGTACATGTGTCGGGCCAGATTGCAGTTGTGGATGGGATTTTCTTATGCAAAGATGTGCACATCTATGGTGAAGGACAGAAAATTGTGTAGTATTGGGAGTTGTACTGTACATGAGCACACATGCTGCATCCATCTTGTACCAATGCCACTTGTGGGTCTGCTGACCATACTCCCCTCACACAGCTACCCAGGCCCTTCCTGTCTGCATGTGGGATGGCAGCCGGCAGCTGGTGAGTATGCAATTGTACTGTTCATAGGTTCATAGGTTCATAGATTGGTACTAAGCTAACTGCCCTTGCGAGCCATTCTAAGCCTAGCCAATTATACCTTGTGAGGACTTCTTGGACTCTGGACCTTGTGCAAAGCAAAACACCATTAGGGGCCCCCACCCATTGGTTTGCCAATACCCCAGGCAATGAAGGCCATGCAGTGTACCATGCACACAACTGTCATTCATAGCAATATTGCTTTATGTGCATTTTCATCATAGTGGTCACCACAGGGGCCTATCTGATGAGAATGTATCATCCCTGTAGCATAACACATGATCTGTCAGTGCAAGACTTCTGGACAGTGAGCCATACAATGTTTGGACAAATGGCCTAAGGTAGGGACATGTGTGAAACATTACTGTCATATATTGGATATAAACAGTGTACACACCCCAGTTAAGATGTTAGGTGTTTGTGATGTCTATACAAACTGAGACCACAATATGTCAGTACTCATCTTTTCCAAACTGTAATGTGACCTATGACATGAACAATTCCATGCACAATCAATCTGTTGGCTACCAAATATGGAGTATACAAACTCCACAATATGCTGGATGCATATGTGTGCATACCCTTCAAATAATATGTTATTGCAGTAGCTTGTGATTTCCTGACAGCATACAGTTTGCTTGGGTACACACCAGCCATCAAGTAAAGGCACTCTGATTAACACCAAATAACAGTCTGATGTCCAAGTGGGATAACCATGACATATGCTCAGTTGCCTGCAACAGCAACAGCCATGGCTTGCAGACAGCATACAAAGCAGCAAAGGGGTCTCATATTTGAAAGCTATCAGTCCCTAGTGATATCTGCATTGCTTACTGTACTTATCAGTCCCTAGTGATATCTGCATTACTTACTGTACTTATTTCCTTGTTTCACTGGAAAGAAAGTTACTGTTTGTCATTTTTGCATTTAAGTTACCTGGCACTTGCTCACTAAAGCAATTATATAAGTCAGCACTAAAAAATTAAAAGCACTACACCCTCACAAACTCCCCTTGAGTACCTTGTTCCCCATTGGCCCTTCTTTTCAGTTATAAAGGAATTCCCAATACTATTCTAGCATGTCCAAAGGTCAGTTGTCATTCTCCTCTCCGGTCCAGCTGGTGAATCTGGGAATCTTGAGGCAATGTTACAACTGCCTCATGTACACAGACAACCCTCTCCTCCTCTCAACAAATTCCAACACATGTGAGAGATGCAACCATATAGCCAAACTAGAGGCTAAGCTCTCTCAACTCAGTACTGGCATAAACAGTCAGGAGGAGAAGGAAACCACACTCACTACAATTCCAGTCTCACATAGACCTACCACGACAGCAAACCAAACACATAAACACACAAAAACATACTCGGAGGCTCTAAATAAAAATCTGCCTAAGCAGCAGAGACCTCCAAAGCAGACACCCAAGCAACCGCTACCACAAAACAAAACACGTGTAACACATAGCTCACAAAGCCAGTGTGCCGAACAGTCACAGCCCTTAAGGCTAAGCAATACACCTGATACACTAGTAATAGGTGACTCTATCGTCAGGCGCACTGACGTCCCGCTCACCAGGCTGAACAAGGAGAAGGTCACGGTGAGCTGCCTGTCGGGCGCTAGGATCCGCCACATAACACAACTATTCAGGTCACTCCAAGGCAAGTACAAATATGACTCAGTCATTGTCCATGCTGGTGTGAATGACCTGAGACGTACCTCCCTGGACTACATGAAAAGAGACATAGAGGAGCTCTCTGAGCATGTAGCCCAGGCCGGTATGACCCTGACCTTGAGTAGCATCTTACCCTCACCAAGAATGATGCCACAATATGAAGACAAGATGATCAATTTCAACAATTGGCTTAAGTATTGCTGTCATTCAAAGGGGATCCAATGCCTGTTAGCCTGGGATGACATGCTTGACAAGCCACGATGCTTCGCTAGGGATGGCTTGCACCTGTCACCCCTGGGCTTTCGGATATTGGCAAAGGCTCTTGCTACCCCCATAGTGCCTTTTTTAGGCAAGGCTCAAAAGACAAACCCACCTCCATAGGTATCACAAGGGATAAGAAACTAAGAGTAATGCTACTCAATGCCAGAAGTCTAAATCTCAAGATGCATGCACTCGAAACTCTCCTTAGCATGGAGAGCATCGATATCTGTGCAGTAACAGAAACCTGGTTCAAGGCTCCCGAGAGCACCCCAGCACTACCAGGTTATACCTCATACCATGCTTTTCGGCCCCAAACCTTGGACCGAACCACAAAAGGGGGGGTATCAATATTCGTCAAAGATATCCACACCTCCAGGTTGGTTGGCACAGCACAAAGCATCAGAGACTATCCATGTGCAACTAACAGTGGGTAAAACTGCCTTCCAGTTTATAGCCTGCTACAGACCACCCTCCCAAACCCAGGAACCCCACTCGGCCTTCCTGAGAACACTGAAAAATATGAAGGTCTCTCCAAACACCATTATATTGGGCGACTTCAACCACCCAAACATAGACTGGGAGCATTACTCTAGCTCCAACACCCTAGCCCAAAGGTTCCTAGAATTTATAAACTCAAATGCTATGGAACAACTTGTTACCACTCCCACAAGAGGGAAAACATACTGGACCTGATCATCACCAACATGGGGACTCTATGCTCCAGACCAGAAGTGTATCCCTCACTGGTAAGATCAGACCATAAACTAAACTCACTGGATATTCACATCCCGACCCCACCCCCTGCCCAGAAAACCACAGTGAAAAACTTCTCTAAAGCAAATTTCACACTCCTCCAAACCAAGGTGGAATCCTTCAAAGCCCCCAGGCCTGTGGAAAATATGGCCCAGACCGCAGAATCCTTTATAAACGCATTCTATGAACACCTTCAGGAATGCATGGATCATGCAATCCCAAATAAAATCAAGACCCAATCCTCCAAAGGCAGACGTCCTGTCTGGTGGACCCCAGCCATAAACAAACTATACAATAGAAGGAGGAAGCTACTGCATGACAGAGCAAAATCCCAAAAAGGGAAGGCATCTCTGATAAGTATTAGCAAAAAACTATGGGCACTCATAAAATCGTCTAAGGCCAGCTTTGAGAGAAAAATTGCACAGGACACTAAGGATAATCACAAGGCTGTCTTTAGTTATGTTAGGAACCTGGGTGGGAATTCCCAGATATGCTCAGAATTAGTCCAAAATGACAAAAAATACACCGAACCCACAGACATTGGTGACAGGTTCAGCGCAAACCTCTCCCCCCCTCCCCACCAAAAGGGCAAATATCTATCCCAGCAGAGTGCTGCCCCCCCTGACATCTCAAATGCTCAGGTAAGAGCCGCCCTCTCCAAAGCAAAAAACACAGCATCAATGGGACCAGACGGTGTCCCGGGCTGCATCCTACATGAACTCCAAGAAGAGCTAAACCCAAACATAAAACTACTGTTCAATCTCAGCCTTACTACAGGATATGTACCCAAAGAGTGGCGTACAGCAACAGTGGTCCCTCTCCACAAAGGTGGATCCTCAACGGATCCTGGAAACTATCACCCCATAAGCCTAACTAGCTTGGTCTGCAAAGCTATGGAAAGGATCATCATGGACCTCATAAATAAAGATATTGGGGACCTACAGGCACTGGATCCTACCCACTTCAGCTTTGTTAAGGGCAGATCCTGCCTCTTAAACCTGGTCAATTTCTTTGAAACCGTCACCAAGGCCATTGACGAGGGGAAGGTGGTCCACACAGCTTACCTGGACCTCGCAAAAGCCTTCGATACAATACCCCACTCGGCATTATAGATAAGCTCACCAGCTTAAATATAAACCCCTTTGTCACTAGATGGGTTGCAAACTGGCTCAAGGACAGAACCCACATGGTTAGAATTGCTGGAGCCATGTCAGACTCCAAACCAATTACAAGTGGCATCCCACAAGGCTCAGTCCTGGGACCTCTCTTGTTTGGTATATATTTCTCGGAGGTACAGGCCAACATGGAAGGACTGTGACTGACCAAGTTCGCAGATGACTGCAAACTGGGCACCATAATCGACTCTCCAGCTGACACAAGCATCCTCCAAAAGGGCCTCATAGAAACAGACAACTGGTGCCAGAGCCATGGCCTCAAGCTAAACACCAAAAAGTGTATAGTCATCCCCTCTGGAAAAAACAAAGTGCCCACAAATTACCACATAGGTGGTAATCCATTAAGTACAGAAGAAGTAATTAGGGACCTGGGGACCCAAGTTGATGGCAATCTCTCATTTGACAACCACGTGGCCAAAGTGGTTAGAAAAACATTTTATATAGCCCACCTAATCATGAAGGGATTCACATCTAGATCAGGGGAGGTCATCATGCCTCTTTACTCACCCCTCATCAGACCCATAATTGAGTACAATGCCCCTTTTGGGATGTACCTTACCAGACACCTGCAGCAACTGGAAAGACCCCAAATGTACCTCACCAAGAGGATCAAAGGGCTCAAACAGATGCCATATGCTGCCTGGTTAAAGAAACTCCAGCTCTACTCAGTGGCATACCACCTGCTCAGATGCGATCTGTGCCTGATGTATAAAGCCATGTCCAACCTGGAATTAATGGACATGCTGCACCTCAGAAAATCCAAATCCCATCAAGCTACGCGCTTGAGAGACTTGAACCTCAGCACTAAAATAAATAGGACATGCTGGAGGGACAGATTCATAACCCAGAGGCTCCCTTCACTCTGGAATAAAATCCCAGTCCAGGTTAGGCAGAGTCCCTCATTGACTCTCTTCAAGAGGAATCTTGATGAGTGGATGGGAGATCGTAGGTTTACCCTGGGTATCACTTCTGTGCCACTGTTAGACAGAGACACAGTATACTAACCTCGAAAAAGGGCATAGCAAAATTAATTTAAAATGGGTGGTGAAAGCCAAACCCACTCTGGCTAGGCTTATAAATGCCCTAGGGCAGATAGCCTAGTATGAACCTATGAACCTATGAACCTAAGAGTAGGGTACAACAACATTACCACAGCAGTGCATACACCATGGAACACAGAGGAGGCAGTTGTCAAAAGGTGGAGTGAATATGGGACAATAGTGCTATTGACAAGAACCTGATGTCCCTCCAAAAACTGATGACAACAGATGTCAAGACATGGCCAGGGAGTTTGCCAAGGGACATACAGCAACACCAAGTGAGTTGCAGGAACCCCTTGCTAGTACTGGTGTTCTGTACTACCTGTGAGAACACTCTCTCATATGCTGCATACGTCTGGCCTATGGTGTAGGGTCAGAAGATGGAAACATTCCCAGACACCAAAAACAGCCAGGGGTGGATACAAATTGCAATGCAGCACATCATGTCTCCCAAAGGCAGGTGTGAAAATGTGTTATGGTGTAATGAGACTTGGGATCAACCTCACAGCCACAATACCAACAGGTATGTGTGGTGCACAAGCAACATGTATCATAACCTGAACACCAATATACCCATGGTGAATCACACTGCCGGCAGCTGCCTGCTGTGAGGCTGCTGTTCCACAGACAGAACAGGGCCTGTAGTCATGGTGGTGGGAATTCTGAACATTTCCTAATAACACCCACTTCTGCATAAAATCTATCAGGCTTCTGAAAGAATGCTGAGGATGAGGAGGGGTGTCAGCCTTCAACATGAAAGAACTGCAGCATACATCCAAAGCTACCTAAGAATGGCTCCACCTGAACACAAACATGGGTATGGATTGGCCCAACCAGAGCCTAGACCTACACCAGATAGAAAACCCCAGTGTGACCTGATGAGGGCTGTGCACATGAGCTGCCCTTGCATTCTGACAGAGTTGGGTGACTTTTGTATGGAAGTGTTGCCAAATAATGCCAAGTCAGGATGTTCCATGTTGATAGACACCTTCACAAGAAGAATGAATGCTGTAAGCCACTTACAAAGTGCTTCAACAACTTATCATTTTAAGAGTCTCCACAAGTATACAATCAACATATTGTACATATCGCAGTCATCATATTTTCCACATATCGCATGTGTTTGTTTATCGATTGAATTGCACAGGTCATATGTCGCATGGAAGGTGGGTGACATATTTGAATGCATTATTGTAGTCTCATCCTCTATATTACAAGAACATGGCATGTTAGCAGGGCTGTGTACACATATTATATCTACTGTAAGTTTACAAGGCTGGTGGTGTAACATGGATTCTGTGACCATACGTTCACTGCTCGTTTGCAGATCTGACACTCACATGTATGTCATTAATCAGTGATGTCACTCCTCAGATCATCCCATGTATGTCACAGAGAAACACAGGGGTTATGAGAAATAGAGCAGACATATGAGCCAGACTGTTACACATCCTCTGAAGATATGTACAGTTGTGAGGTATGTTCTGTAGTACTTGCCAGGTAGACAGCAATGATGTGTACATGGCTGCAGTCTGTGCTGGGGAACATCCATCACACACTAACACTAATCATGTATCCAAGAACTCTATATTGTCAGTTACATGTTGTACAACCGGCTGCAATGCATGATGTTGACAGCTGTGTGTCATACATGTCACCATGTGGGTAATTTGTGGTCTGTGTAACTGATTTGTGCCATCTCACCTGTAAGTGTGTGTGTGTGTGTGTGTGTGTGTGTGTGTGTGTGTGTGTGTGTGTGTGTGTGTGTGTGTGTGCGTGTGTGTGCGTGTGTGTGCGTGTGTGTGTGTGTGTGTGTGTGTGTGTGTGCCAGCCAACATCAAAGTGCAGGTATTAATGTACATATGTTGTGTTCCTCTCACAGGTGGCGATGGGGTCTGGGTTCCCCCCTTCTGAAACAATGTCAGTATCTCTGCAGACTCTGCCAATGATGATAGGAATACTGAGGTACAGATGGGGTTGTCAGGGGCTGAATCTGTGCCATTAGTTAGTATCTCACTCTTGTGCACACCATCACTGCACACAGTGACAATGCCCACACATACCCCATCACCAGTGGCCACAGATGATGGACAGTTGGCAGGTGGTGGCATTGAACAGGCTAGTGTGGTGACTATGGCAGGTGTGAGTGTAGATACTGGCCATAGCCAGAGTGCAGGCAAGGTCCCACACAGGTGGATGGACAGGGGTGCTTGCAGGAGGAACGCTGCTCATCGGGCCACTGTTGCACGTGATACAGAAGGAATCATCAGAGCATGTTCCAGGCTGTCATGGATGCACAGGCACATAATGAATGCCACAACACACAAATACTCAGGGTGGTGGATGCAGCTCTCCCTGATGTATATGGTGACATAAATGACCTTGTTGAGTCCTCACATCAAAATACTGAGGTGTTGATCCAAACACAAACTAATCACCTTGGGAATTCACATCCCTCCCACCCCCCCTGCAAAGGTAACCATCATGACAAACACTTCCAAAGCTAACCTTGGGCACCTTAAAACAGAGGTGGCTAAGTTCACGGCAGCCATGCAAATGGAGAATAGTTGCAAAGCCACCAGATCATACATCATTGCACTGTATGAACACATACACATATGTATGGATCTCGCCATGACCAATAGAACCAAGATGTTGTCCTCCAAAACAGGAAGCCAATGTGGTTGTCCCCTGCCATACACAAACTCAGCAACAGAACAAATAAACTGATGCAGAAAAAGGTGAAGTCCCAAAACTGGAAAAACTCCCTTATTGGCCTCAACAAAAGGTTGAGATCACTCATCAAATCCTCTAAAGCTAGCTATAAAAACAGAATTGCAGCAGATAAGAAAGACAAGCATAAGGCCTTTAATAGTTACGTGGATAATCTCCATGCCAATACCCAGATGTGCTCTGAGCTACTGCACAATGGTGCCTCCTATACCAAGCCAACAGATATTGCCAATATACTGTCTGACAGATTCAGTGCCAACCTGTCCCTTCTCACCCCCCAAAGGACCAATCGCAATACCAGTAGATTGCCAGACTCCTAGAATTACTGTTGCACAGGTTAAAATAGCACTGTCCAAGGCCAGGAATACATCTTGTATGGCACCTGAGAATATCCCTGGCTGTGTTGTACATGAACTGCAGACTGACCTGGTACCACACCTGTGTGCCCTGTTCAATCACAGCCGCACCTGAGGCTTTTTCCCTACCAAATGGTGCACTGCCACAATCATCACTCTCCACAAAGTAGCAGTGACTACAGACCCTGGGAACTATAACTCCATTAGCCTGATGAGTCTGATATGCAAAGCTATGGAACACATCATCATGGACCTACTAACCAAGGATATAGGGAATCTCCAGAGTCTAGAGTTTTGTAGAGGGTAGATCATGCCTGCTCAACCTGGTCAACTTCTTTGAGTTAGTCACCAGAGCTGTGGATGATGTCAAGGTGATCATACAGCCTACTTTGATCTGGCCAAGAACTTTGATACCATTCCCCACTCTGGAATCATAGGAAACCAACTAAGGTAGGCATAAACCCCTATATCACTAAGTGGGTTACAAACTGGCTCAAACATAGACACACGGTGTGAAAGTAGCTGACTCCACGTCAGACTGATGACCAGTCACGAGTGGGGTTCATTAGTGTTCGGTCCCGGGTCCTCCCCTGTTTGGTATCTACTTCTCTGAAGTGCAGGCCATCACAAGGGTACTCTGGTTGACAAAGTTTTCAGACAATTGCATGTTGGGAGCTATTATTAACTACTCAAGTGATGCTGACATCCAGCAGAAAGGCCTCACTGAGACCAACGTATGCTGTCAGAAGCATGGCCTGAAGCTCAATGGCCAAATATGTGTCAGCATCCCCTTTGGGCACAACTCAGTTTCCAGAAATCACCACATCAATGGTAGTCCACTGAACACAGAAGGCATCATAAGAAATCTGTGAACACAGGTTGAAAGCAACGTCTCTTTGAAACACCACATTCCCACTGTGGCAGACAGTCCTTCTATGTGGAACATCTGATTACTAGTGGTTTTGCTTCCAGGAAGTAGGGGGTCATTGTCTCCCCCTCCCCTTCCATAATTAGGCTAATCAACGGGTATGATGCCCCATTTGGCATGTACCTCAATGGACACTGCAGAGGTCACAAACGTACCTAACAAAGATGGCCCTAGGCCTAAAACAGTTGTCCTATATGGACAGACTCAAAATACTCCAACTATTCTGTCTCATATTGCCTACTTAGTGGCAATCTCTGCTTGCCCTACAACGCCATATCTGACCCAGCTCTGTTAGAAATGCTACATCCAAGGATATCCCAAACCCTCCACACAACATGATCCAGAGACCTCAACCTAATTACCACAACCAACAGAACATGCCAGAGGAATGGGTGCATAACCCAGACACTGCCCATGCTATGGACTAGACATCCCATACATGTCAAACAGAGCACCTCACTGACCCTCTTCAAGAGAAATCTTGCTAAATGGATGGGAAATAGAGAATCAACCCCAGGAATCACTGCAGTGGCACTACTCCACAGAGGCACTGGGAAATAATGTCAGGTGGCACAATGACAGGGTAATCCTCTGGCTAGGCTTGTAAAGGCTCCAGGGTCATTAGTCTAGTACACATCTATGGACATAAACATCTGGATATCCCATAGACATCTGTACAGAGGACTGGAATGGCCTGCACAATGGTTTAACATGCTACATGTGAGGCAGATGCCATTACCACGCTATATAAGGTAATGCCATCTGGAGGTGGTAAGCAGGCATGGATGGTACACCAATCAAAATGTTATCAGCCAGACAGGATATGATCTTTGGCCAAATGGACACACACACATTTGCCAGTATGGAGAATAGAACCCCTACCTGTCTAGTTATTTCTACTACAGTGTTACACAGTTATCAGACGCGCCACAGAGCTTACATGAGTTCACCTCGTTCCAAGTAACTTCTAAGGTGTATGACATCAGCAGGCCTAATAAAGTAGGGTGATGGGACAATTACAGGGGGTACACAAATCAAAATGGTATAACCCACACAGGACATGATTCTCACACACACACACACACACACACACACACACACACACACACACACACACACACGCACACACGCACACACACACACACACACACACACACACACACACACACACACACACACACACACACACACTCACCAGTATTGGGATTAGAACTCCTGCCTATCTAGTTATGTCTATTATAGTGTTTCACAGTTACTGCATGTGCTACAAAGCTTACTAAGCTTTCACATGACCAAAGCTGCTGATAACTACACAGCTGAGGTAAAGTATTACAGGTGGCAGTAAGCCTGTCTTCCATTCCACCCTTTCATCATGCTAGTTATTTCTGTCTTGCACTTCAAATGGCATTATGCCTTGGCACTTCACCAGGTTAATGTATCAATAAGTGTGGCACAGCTGGGAGCTGTCAGCAGTACTCATTCATCACAGAAGTAGCCCCAGTACTTATTAGTTATGTCCACCCTTCCTGGCATGATTGCACAGCAGTTTTCTATGCTGCCACCCATTACCCTGGTGCACTTGTCCATTCTGAGGCACTGTTGCAACTACCTCATATAGACGGACAACCCTCCCATCTATACTCCAAACACTCAGACCTGCGGGAGTTACCCGTATATCACCCAATGTGGACATATGCACGCTCTAGCAAAGACTGGACTAGCAGATCAAGAGGATAAGATCAACACCTGCACCACACCATGTGGAACACATAGCTCACCATGACACCCACTTTGACAACCATAACATACAGTGAAAAGCCACATGCCCATTGTCACAGAGGCACTCAATGGACATTTACCCAAACAGCACAGACTGGCAAGACACCCTCTCAGACACCATAACATGGCACATACCAATGGACACATATTTAATCTACACAGTGTGCCCCTCAACCTAAGCCCCTAAGGCTAACCACCTTGCACAACACAGTGCCTATGGGTAACTGACTATTGAGGCACACACATATCCCACTCACTAAGTTGAATATGGAGCAGGTAACAGCCAAATATCTATCACATGCCAGCATCCAACACATGACACAGCCAGTCATGGCACTCCACAACAACTAAGAGTATCACTCTGTATCCATGTGAGTGTGAATGATCTGGGGCACACCTCCCTGGACTGCATGACAGGAGACATGGATGAACTCTCTGATTATATGGTCCAGGCAGGTGGGACAGTAGCCCTGAGTAGTATACCGCTGTAACTCAGAATGATGCTGCTGTACTATCAACAGATGATTGACTGCAACATTGGCTTAGATGTTTTGTGTCATTCTCAGGGGATCCAGTATCTCTCTTCTTAGGATGACATGATTGACAGAACTCAATCCCCCAGATTCACGAAGCTCCATGTATGAATAGCATTATTCTGACACTGAGTGGTTTATGTCTGTGTAGAACAGATCTGTGTATGGTGTGTGTGTGTCTGAGAGCAGAGCTCTCACAGTATACATACCCCCTGCATGGAAGTCAACAGCAGTGAGAGTGTGTGTCCATGGACATTACTGTTAGTGTCCATGGATAAAAAAAAGTAAAACAGTAAAGCACACATGATACATTCTCAAGCATGTAAGGGCAATATATAAAATCTGTCCCTATTTGTTCCCCCGTCATTATATGCTTTCCCCAGAATGTGTGAAAGTACAAGGTAATGCCAAGCCCCTGTCATGTTATCAGTGTTCACACAGCCCCTCACACAGATAATGGTGCAGAGAGCAATGTCCATACCCCTAGTAAAATAGTCAAAACACATATGGTTTGTTTTTCATTTTATTCCCCCTCTGCAATAAAGTTTAAAGTGTAGCAACAAAATAGACAGACTTGCATGACTTGAACCCAGGACCCCATATACCATAGACAAACTGCTTAATCACTAAGCCATTTGAGATGTAGAATGCTATTATATTTTTCCTAATATATCATGCACTCTGGTTATTAAACATTAATGGAAAATAAATGTCAGCCCCAGGTCTTGAACCCAGGAGCCCATATACCATAGCTCATAGGTTGGCACTATGCTATTACCCCTAGGGCCTATACAAGTCTAGCCATAACAATTCTCTGGCTATTTCTTCCCACAATATTTACTTCCCTGGACCCCTGTCTAGTAGGGCAACTGACATGATTCCTGGGATGAATTTCCTATCTCCCATCCAATCATCAAGGTTCCCTTTGAAGAGGCCAAAGAGGCGCTCTGCTTGACATGTATGGGCAGTATATTCCAGAGTCTGGGTAGTCTCTGGGTCTGGAACCTATCCCTCCAGCATGTTTTGTTCATTGTGATGACAAGGTTTAGATCCCTGGAGCATGTGGCTCTGAGGGATTGGGATTTCTTTAAGTGTAGCATGTACAACAGCTCTGGGTTTGACATGGCCTTGCATGTTAAGCAGAGATCACCTCTGAGTAGATTATATGCGACAGAGTATAGCTGGAGGTTTTTTTGGATGGTCAGCATAGGGCATCTGCTTTAGGCCTGTGATTCTTTTAGTGAGGTATTTTTGCGGCCTTTCCAGTTGTTGCAGATGCCTTGAGAGGTACATACCAAATGGGGCATTGTATTCTATAATGGGTCTAAAGAGGGATGAGTACAGTGGGACAATGACCTCCTTTTTTCTGGATGAAAAGCCCTTAGTGATGAGGTGTGCCACATAGAAGGATTTCCTGACTTTTGTGGTGATGTGGTTATCAAAGATGAGACCACTGTCTACCTGTGTCCCTAAGTTTCTTATCACACTTTCAGTGTTTAGTGTACTGCCACCTATGTGGTAATTCATAGGTACATGTTTTTTTCCCACAGGGGATAACTATACATTTCTTGGCATTGAGCTTGAGCCCATGGCTCTGGCACCAAGCATCTGTTTCTGTAAGGCCCTTTGTAGTATATCCACATCATTTGGGGATTCAATAATGGCTCCCAGTTTGCAGTAATCGGCGAACTTTGTTAGCCAGAGTCCCTTAGTGCTGGCCTGTACTTCAGAAAAGTAGATGCCAAACAAGAGTGGTCCCAGGACTGAACCCTGAGATACTCCACTTGCCACTTGTCTGGAGCTGGATTTGGAGTCGGCTACTTTTACAGTGTGGGTTTGGTCAGTAAGCCAGTTGGCAACCCATTGAGTGAAGTAGGGATTAATGCCCAACTTAGTAAGTTTATCTATGATTCCAGATTGGAGGATGGTGTCAAAGGCCTTTGGAGGTCCAGATAGGCTGTGTGGACTGCCTTACCCTCATCCACAGCTCTGGAGACTGATTTGAAGAAGTCAATCAAGTTCAGAAGACAAGATCGGCCCTTCTTGAACTCAAACTGGGTGGGGTCCAGTGTTTGAAGGTTGCCAGTGTCTTTGTTTATAAGTTCCATGATAATACATTCCATGGCCTTGCAGATCAGGCTCGTCAGACTGATGGGGCGGTAGTTACCAGGATTCACAAGGGATCCCCCTTTGTGGAGTGGGATAACTGTAGCTGTGCACTACTCAGTGGGCACAAAGCCTGAGGTGAGGCTATGATTAAACATGCAACTTAGGTAAGGTCCAAGTTCATTTTGTAGTTCATGTAGTACACAGCCCGGGATGTCGTCTGGTCCCATGGATGCTGTATTCTTAGCTTTGGAGAGTGCGTTTTTTACCTGTGTGGCTGTTATTACCAGAATTTGGCAATCTTTCTGTATTGAGATGGGCCCTTTAGGGGGTGAGAGGGGGGTGAAGTTGGCACTGAATCGATCTGCCAGGATACTGGCAAAATCCTTGGGATCAGTATATTTAAAGCAATTAATCAGTAAACCATACAAGCTAGAGAACATTATGATGTTTTTCCCAACATATTGTGCAGTCCAGTTATTTAACATTAATGGAAATAAAACTGTCAGTCGCAACTCTTTAACCCAGGAGCCCACACACCATAATCAAAGCACTTAACCACTAAGCCATTTGAGCTGTTGAACTGTATGATGTTTTTTCCAACATATCATGCAGTCTGGTTATTTAACATTAATGGAAAAAAGTTTCAGTGCCAAGTCTTGAATCCAGGACTCTGTACACTACAGTCAGAAAGTATACCATGGCAACATCTGAGCTGTACAATTTGCTCTTGGTTTTTCAAACAAATCATGCAATAGAGGCATACAACAATAATGAGAAAGCTCTGTGGAAACATTCATGTGTTGTATATAGACATATATACATATCTATATATAAAAATATACATATATATATCTATACCTCTATACCTATCTATCTCATAATGTCATATATTTATGTTATATGGATGTATCTTTATAATTATATATATATGTGTGTGTGTGTGTGTGTGTGTGTGTGTGTGTGTGTGTGTGTGTGTGCTGAAACATATTTATGGAAACATAGTGACACACACACACACACACACACACACACACACATATATATATATATATATATATATATATATATATATATATATATATATATATAAATATAGTCATTCTAAGGGGGTCCAGTATCTGTCTGCCTGGGATGACATGAATGACAGACCTCAATGCTTTGCCAGAGATGGCCTACATCTGTCACCCCTGGGGTTCTGGATACTGGCCAAGGCTCTTGCCACCTCTATAGTGCCTTTTGTATGCAATGTTCCAAACACAAAATTGCCGCCATAACAGCTACAAACAAATGCAATCTGAGAGTCATGCTGCTCAATGCTAAAAGTCTAAATATCAAAATGCACTCACTTGAATCACTCAGAATGGAAAACATCAACATTTGTGCCCTAACAGAGACTTGGTTCAATGCAGCAGAAAACACCCCTGCACTACCAGGCAATAACTCATTCCACACCTTTCAGGCCCAGAACTTGGACCAAAGCTCCAAAGGTAGTAGTGTTTCCATATACATAAAGGATGCACACACCTCCAGACTGGTAGCCCAACATAACACATCTGAGATACCTCAGGTGCAGATAACATTGGGTAAGACAGTGATTGTAGCCTGCTATAGGTCACCAACCATGTCCCAAGATGCACACTTCACATTCCTAACTACCCTGGAGAAGATTATGGTCCAAAATAGCACTCTCATACTGGGTGACTTCAACTCCTCCTCCATTAACTGGGAAAACTTCTCATGTACCAGTACACTTGTCCAACGCTTTATGGAATTCATAAATTCCAATGTCCTGGACCACCTCGTTCTTACCCCCACTAGAGGTAGCAACATCCTTGACCTGGTCATTGCTAACATGGGTGACTGTTGTGCAACGCCAATAGTCAACTCCTCCCTGGTTAGATCCGACCACAAACTGATCACCTTGGAAATCCACATCCCTTGCACCACCCCCACAAAGGTAACCACCATAAAAATCTTCTGCAAAGCTAACTTTGGGCTCCTAAAAACTGAGGAGACTAACTTCACGGCACCCATGCAAATGGAGAATAGTTGCATGACCGCCAAATCATACACTAATGCACTGTATGAACACGTACACAAATGCATGGATCTCACCATGCCCAATAGAACCAAGATATTCTCCTCAAAAAAAAGGAAGCCAATCTGTGGTCTCCCACCATAAACAAACTCTACAGCAGAAGGAGGAAACTGATGCAGAATAAGGTGAAGTCCCAAGACTGGAAAAACATCCTTATTAGTCTCAACAAAAGGTTGAGATCCGTCATCAAATCCTCTAAAGCTAGCTATGAAAACAGAATTGCAGCAGATAGTATAGACAACCACAAGGCCTTCTATAGTTATGTAAAGAATCTCTGTGGCAATACCCAGATTTCCTCTGAGCTATTGCACAATGGTACCACCTATACCGAGCCAACAGATATTGCCAATATACTGGCTGACAGATTCAGTGCCACCTTTACCCCTCTCCCCCCACCAAAGGAATGATCACAATACCAGTAGATTGCCAGGCACCCAGTATTACTGCTGCACAGGTTAAATCAGCACTGTCTAAGTCAAGAATACAGCTTCTATGGGACCTGACAACATCCCTGGCTGTGTTGTACATGAACTACAACGTTATCTGGTGCCTCATATGTATGCCTGTTCAATCACAGCCTCACCTCAGGCTTTGTCCCTACCGAATGGCACACTGTTACAGTCATCCCTCTCCACATAGGAGGAGTGACTACAGACCCCAGGAACTATCGGCCCATTAGCCTGACAAGTCTGATATGCAAAGATATGGAAAGCATCATCATAGACCTAATAAACAAGGATATAGGGAATCTCCAAACCCTGGATCCTACAAAGTTTGGTTTTGTGAAGGCAAGAGCATGCTGCTCAACTTAGTCGACTTCTCTGAGTCAGTCTCTAGAGCTGTGGATGAAGGCAAGATAGTTCATACAGCCTACCTTGATTTGGCCAAAGCCTTTGGTACCATTCCACACTCAGGAATCATAGACAAACTCACTAAGCTAGGCATCAACCCCTAAATCAATAGTGGGGTTGCAAACTGGCTCACAGATAGAACCCATGGTGTTAAATTAGCTGACTTCAAGTCAGACTGTCAACCAGTCACAAGAGGAGTCCCACAGGGTTCAGTCCTGGGTCCTCTCCTGTTTGGTATCCACTTCTCTGAAGTCTAGGCCAATGCAAAGGGACTGTGGCTGACAAAGTTCGCAGACAATTGCAAGTTGGGAGCTATTATTAACTCCCCAAGTGATGTTGACATCTTGCAGAAAGGCCTCAATGAGACCAACGACTGGTGTCAGAACCATGGTCTTAAGCTCAATGCCAGAAAATGTGTCGCCATCCCCCTCAGGAAGAACCCGGTTCCCTTGAATTACCACATCAATGGTAATCCACTGAAAACAGAAGGCATTATAAGAGGTCTTGGAACACAGGTTGACAGCAACTTCTCTTTTGACCATCACATTGCCACTGTGGTCAGAAAGTCCTTCTATGTGGCACATCTCATTATTAACGGTTTTGCCTCCAGGAAGAAAGAGGTCATTGTCCCCCTCTACTCTTCTCTCATTCGGCCAATCATCGAGTACAGTGCCCCATTTGGCATGTTCCTCACTAGACACCTGCAGCAACTGGAGAGACTGCAAAAGTACTTTACAAAGAGGATCCCAGGCCTTAAACACCTGTCCTATATAAACAGAGTAAAAAAACTCCACTATTCTCTGTTTCATATCGCCTACTTAGAGGTGATCTCTGCCTGACTTAAAAAGGCATGTGTGACACAGCTCTGTTAGAAATGCTACATCTAAAGAAATCCCAATCCCTCCACACCACATGCTCCAGACACCTCAACCTCAGTACCACATGTGAAGACTGGTAGAGATAGGTGAAGGCTGCCAGCCTAGTCAAATAGATTTGGTACATAATTCTATCATTTGTAAATACTGTGAAATGTTGAACTTAAAACAATGTGGCAACATTGCCCTCTGCTGTAAAGAAAGCGAAGTCAATCATTTCTTGTTGGTCCTTTGAAATGAACATTACTTTATGTCTGTTCCTTTGAAGTTAGAATTTGGAGTCGAGAAGTCTGAAGTAAGCATCCTGCCTATTGTTTTAAGGCTAAAGGTAATGGCCAGAATTTGCATGTGGAATGCCCTTTATTTCTCCAAGTGTAAAAGAATGTAAATGCAGTTTCTGTCAGCCTGGGAACACCAGGAAAGTATAAAAGATGATGTAATGTTTTATCAGAACTGCAGTTTCAATTTAAACAGTGAGAACCAGAGATTATTAAGCATTTTGCCTTGACTATCCAACTCACAGCACTCTGCCTTGCTCTATTTTAGAAGTGTGTTTTCTTGTAGCAATAGCTAGAAATTAAAAAGTTTAGACTAAGTGGTTTTCTGTGATGTCAGAACCGTACTAATGATTTATTTTAAGTATTTCTGTGTGATCTCTGAACTCTCTTGACTAGCGCTGACTGTGTAGTAGAAAGTATTGTCTTATGGTTTTAATTATTTATTATTAAATATTATAAAACCTTTTAACTGTGCCTGGTTTGTGTAGAGATAATTTAAGATCTTTAGAGTACTTGTATGCCGCTGGTAAAATTTTACAAAGCCACTCCCATAGCTTTAGCCCTGGGCTATACTACCAATTGGATAATAATATTGCACAGTAATAAATGGACACCCTTTTAAGGGCCTTTGAGTAGCTGATAAGTATTAGCTGGGTGGTGGCAGTGACTTCTACCGTATAGTCTGGGTAAAAGGGGCACAGCTGGAGAACCTGTGCCAACCTTCCTCAGGACTGTTGTGTGGTTGTATAAACTTATCTCAAAGTGTGTGGGTGTCAGCTACCTGGGCAGGGACATGAAGTACTGGTTGGACAGAGAGGGTGCTGGAGATTTTAGCTTGCCCAGCTGGCTGAGATCTGGACCCTATAGCTGTGCCAGTGGAGAGTCTTATTGGGGACCTGGGGAGCAAGGGAGCAACCAGCCCCGGACTGATTGTGATCTCTGTGTGCTGTTAAGGGAAATTGCACTTTACTGTATGTATTTGTTATCATTTACTCTCATATGTTAGTCAGTTGGTGTTAGTTGGTGTTAGTGATGAGAATTGAGGCTCCTTGATTGCTGGGCCAGGGCATGGGCGTCACACCACAATCAACAGAACATGCTGTAGGGACAGGTTCATAACCCAGAGTCTGCCCATGCTATGGAATAGACTTCCCATACATGTCAAGTAGAGCACATCACTGGCCCTTTTCAAGAGAAATCTTCATGAGTGGATGTGAAATAGAAAATTCACCCCGGGGATCACTCCAGTGGCTTTACTCGACAGAGGCACTAGGAACTACGGTTGCGTGGCATGATGCCAGGGTAATCCTATGGGCTAGTCTTGTAAAGGCTCCAGGGCAATTAGCCTAGTACACACCCTTGAACCTCTATAAATATATATATATATATATATATATATATATATATATATATATATATATATATATATATGTGTGTGTGTGTGTGTGTGTGTGTGTGTGTTTGTGTGTGTCTAAATATATATATATATATATATATATATATATATATATATATATATTTCAAAATATATATATATATATATATATATATATATATATATATATATATATATATATATATATATATATATATATATATATATACACATATGGGTCTAGGACTCTTGCACAAATGCACTTTTTACCGAATCCCGAATGGGCGGGCATACTTACGCGAAAATGCTTTTCACCAAAGCAGAATTTTCGCATAAGTATGCCAGTTTTGCCAGTCGTACTACGGTGCAGATAAGGGAAAATTCCCTTTTCCCCACTGTAGTGTGATCTCGGAGTGATAATATTAAAGTAGGGGGGTGTGGGGGGTGCAGCCCCTCACATTGCATAAAAGTAGATTCATTGTTTTTTTTTTAACACACTTTAGCGAAAGTGCTTTTTCAGTGAAAGCGCTTTCGTTAAAATGTGTTCGGTGATAGTGGATTCGGACTTAAGTTCAACAGTCCTAGATCCATGCATATATGTGTGTGTGTGTGTGTGTGTGTGTATCTATATATATATATATATATATATATATATATATATATATATATATATATATATATATGTGTGTGTGTGTGTGTGTGTGTGTGTGTGTGTGTGTGTGTGTGTGTGCGTGTGTATATATATATATATATATATATATATATATATATATATATATATATAAACACTCACACCCCCCATTATGGAAACCGCCATAAAGAATTTCTCCAAATGCCACCTTAATGCTTCTTAAGACAGAAGTGGCTAACTTCATGACAGCCAAGCTGACGGAAAATAGAAGTACAACTGCTGAATATTACACCAATGCACTGCACGAACACATACACAAGTTCATGGATCGTGCCATCCCACATAGAACCAAGATGCTCTCCTCCCAATAAAGGAAGCCAATCTGGTGGTCTTCTGCCATAAAGAAGTAGTACAACAGAAGGAAGAAACTTTTGCAAAAAAGGAGTAAACTCCCATTCTTGTAAGAACTCCCTTATCAGCCTTAGTAAGAAGTTGGGATCCCTCATAAAATCCAACAAAGCTAGTTACAAAAACAAAATTCAATGGATTCTAAAGACAATCAGAAAGCATTCTATAGCTATGTCAAGAATCAATGACAACTCTCAGATCTGCTCTGAGTTACAGCACAATGGTAGTAAATATACAGAACCAACTGATATTGCCCATATCCTGGCAGATAGGTTCAGTGCTAACTTTACCACCCTCTCACCCACTAAAGGGCCCATCTCAATGCTGGACAAATGTAAAGCCCCTGTAATCACAGCCGCACAGGTAAATACCACACTCTCCAATGCCAAGAATACAGCATCCATGGCACCAGACAACATCAAAGGCTGTGTTCTGCACAAACTACTGAATAAACTGGCACCCCACCTAAGTACCATGTTCAGTCACAGCCTCACTTCAGACTTTGCGCCTACTGAATGTCACATAGCGACAGTTATCCTATTCCACAATGGGGGAGCCAAGGCAGACACTGGGAACCACTGCCCCATCAGCCTGAGAAGCCTGATCTGCAAGGCAATGGAGTGTATCAGCATGGAACTTATAAACAATGACATAGGTAACCTCCAAACTGTGGACACCACTCAGTGTGGGTTTGTTTAAGCTACATCATGTCACCTAAACCTGAATGACTTCTTTGAAGCAGTCACCAGAGCCGAGGACAAACCTAAGGTGGTACACACAGCCTATCTAGACCTTGCCAAGGCCTTCGACAGCATCTCCCACTCTGAAATTACAGATATACTCACTAAACTAAGCATAAATACCTATGTTATGAGCTGGGTTGCCTACTGGCTTACAGACAGAGCCCATACTGTGAAAGTAGCAGACTCCAAATCTGACTCCAGACCAGTGACTAGTGGAGTACAACAGGGTTTAGTCCTTGGTCCTCTCCTATTTGGCATCTTCTTCTCTGAAGTTCAGACTAACACAGAGGGTCTATGGCTAACAAAGTTCATAGATGATTGCAAACTGGGAGCCATTATTGAATGCTGTAAAGATGTGGACAGTCTACAAAAAGGCCTCAATGAGACAGATGCCTGGTGTCAAAGCTATGGCCTCAAACCCAATACCAAATAATGCATTGTCATCCCCTTTGGGTAAAACTCTGTGCCCATGAACTACCACATAGCTGCTAGTACACTTAACACTGAAACTGTTTTAAGAGACCTAGGTACACAGGCGGATAGTAGTCTCTTCTTTGATAACCACATTGCCACAGTACTCAGGAAATCCTTCTAAGTGGCACATCACATCACAACAGGTGTCTCATCCAGAAAAAAGGAGATCATCGTTCCTCTCTACTCATCCCTCATTAGACCTATTATACAGTTAGTTTGGTATGTACCTCATAAGACATCGACAATAACTGGAAAGTCCACAGAATTACCTCAAAAAGAGGATCACCGGCCTCAAACAACTGCCTTAAGCAAACTGTCTCAAAAGACACCGGCTTTAATACATTGTATATCGCCTACTGAGAACCGATCTCTGCCTAACATACAAAGCCATGTCAAACCCAAAACTGTACACATGAAGAAATCACAGTCCCTCCAAAACACATGCTCCAGGGAGCTAAACCTTATCATCACAATAGACAGAACATGCTGGACGGATAGATTACTATCCATAACACTTCCCATACTCTGGAACAAATTATCCATTTATGTGAAATAGAGCTCCTCTTTAGCCCTCTTTATGATACATATTGACATTTGGATGGTAAATAGGAAATCCACCCTGTGATTCACTTCTGTGTGTCTTGATTGAGAGGGGTACAGGAAAGTATATGTCTTGGGTGGCGAAAGCCAGGGAATCTTGTTGGCTAGGCTTATACAGGCCCCAGGGCAAATAGTCTAGTATCTACCTATGAACCTATGCACCTATATATATATATATATATATATATATATATATATATATATATATATATATATATATATATATATATATATATATATATATATATATATATATATGTATATACATATATATCTATATATATCTATAAATATATATATAGATATATATATATATATATATATATATATATATATATATATATATATATATATACATACATGTAGTCATATAACATGCAGTGCAGACATACCTCAGAATCAATGTCAACCTCTTAGTGCAAGACTAATGAACAAAGGCTGTACAAAGGGTGGGAAATGGGCCTCATATATGGACATAATCAGAATATTGCTGTCATAACTGAACTGTTGTACAGCAACAGGGACTGTATCAGCAGAACTGTCTGAATAATATGAGGATAGGAATTGACATGTATGTCAGTCTTCACTGACATAAATCCTTGCATCATAACAGTGTTACCCAGAGAAATGCAAATAAACTGTGTAACAGAAACAAAGTATGAGCCAAACACCTAGACAGTCTTCAAACAGCCTGGCAGTGGAGAGGTATACTCACAACCCTTTAGTGCAATGAATGTTGAACAAGCCAAAGTGGGGGGACAAAGGCATGACAAAAGAGACATATCAAAATGATGTGAGTAGAGCAGCTGAGAAGGTTGTTGTAGTAACATTGTTCCTGCTAACATATTGACAGAAATATCACCTTCAAGAGGAACCTTGACGATTGGATGGGAGAAAGGAAATTCACCCCAGGGATCACGTCAGTCGCCCTGCTAGACAGGGGTCCAGGAAAGTAAATAATGTGGGAAGAAATAGCCAGGGAATTGTTATGGCTAGGCTTGTATAGGCCCTAGGGCTGATAGCCTAGTACCAACCTATGAACCTATGAACCTTAGTGCATGTCATAGTTAATGTCCAGAAAGAAAGAACCACCTTAACAGATACAAGCATACATAATCTGAGGCTTGTGCTACTGTGCTGTGGAGATTCTACACATAACTATTGAAGGCCTTGTGGTTGTCTTCACTATCTGCTGCAATCATGTTTTCATAGCTACCTTTACAGGATTTGATGAGAGATCTCAACCTTTGGTTGAGTCTGATAAGGGAGTATTTCCAGTCTTGGGACTTCACCTTATTCTGCATCAATTTCCTTCTTCTCTTGCAGAGTTTGTTTATGGCAGGGGACCACCAGATTGGCTTCCTTTTTTGTGAGGATAGCATCTTGGTTTTATTGCGTATGGTGAGATCTATGCATTTGTGTATGTATTCATACAGTGCATTGGTGTAAGATTCTGTGGTCATGCAACTAGTCTCCATCTGCATGGGTGCCATGCAGTTATTCACCTCTATTTGTAGGTGCCCAAAGTTAGCTTTGGAGAAGATTTTATGTTGGTTACCTTTGTGGGGTGGTGGGAGGGATGTGGATTTCCAAGGTGATTCGTTTGTGTTAGAATTTAACCAGGGAGGAGTTGACTATTGGTGTAGAGCAACATTCGCCCATGTCAGTAATGACGGGGTCAAGGATGTTGCTACCTCTAGTGGGAGTAAGAACAAGCATGTCCAGGGCATTGAAATTAATGAATTCCAGAAAGCACTGGACAAGTGTATTGGTACATGAGTAGTTTTTCCAGTTCATGGTGGGCTAGTTGATGTCGGCCAGTATGAAATTATTGGGCTGGAACCTAATATTCCCCCGGGTGCTTAGGAATGGGGTGTGTGAGTCTTGGGCCATGTTTGTGGACCTACAGCAGGCTATGACCTGTATTGCTGTCTTACCCAATGTTACCTGCACCAAAGTATCTTAGATGCATTATGTTGTGCTAACAGTCTGTAGGTGTGCGCATCCATTATGAATATTGAAACACCACCAGCTTTGCAGTTTTGGTCTAAGTTCTGGACCAAACACGTGTGGAATGAGTGATAGCCTGGTAGTGCAGGTGTGCTTCCTGCTGCCTTGAACCAGTTCTCTGTTACAGCACAAATGTCGATGTTCTCTAGTTTAAGGAGTGCTTAGAGTGAGTGCATTTTGAAATGTAGACCTGTAGTGTTGAGCAGCATGATCCTCAGATTACATTTGTTTGTAGCTGTTACAGTGGTAATGTGGTATTTGGAACACTGCCTAAAAATGCCACTATAAGGGTAGCAAGAGCCTTGGCCAGTATCTGAAAGCTCAGGGGTGAAAGATGCAGGCCATCTCTGGCAAAGGATCACAGTCTGTCAAATATGTCATCCCAGGCACACAGATAGGGGATCTCCTTACAATGATACCAGCAATATAGCCATTTGTTGAAATCAATTGTTTTCAGCTTGTACTGTGGTATCATTCTGGGTGAAGGTAGGATGCTGCTCAGGGCTAGGGGCATAGCCATCTGGGCTATATAGTCGGAAAGCTCCTCCATGTCTGTTTCCATATAGTGCAGGGAGGTATGACTCAGGTCATTCACACCCACATGTACAATGACAGAGTCATATGTGTACCTGTTATTGAGGGACCTCAGTGTGTGTGTTATGTGGCAGATCCTGGTGCCTGACAGGTGGCTGACTGTTACTTTCTCCTTTTCAACCTAGTGAGTGGGACATCACTGTTCCTCACTATCAAGTCAACTATGCCTAGTGTTTTGGCTATGCTGTTTTGCCTTAGGTACTTTGGTTGACAGGCACACTGTTTAGGAGACATATGTGTCTTGTGATTAGTGTTGTGTGGTGGTGGTGGAGTGCATGTCTGCCTTGTCGATCTCTGCTGTTTCTGCAGCTTTTTCTGAGAGCCTCCACAAAGGTGGGTGTGTGTTTGCATTTTTATATGAAGCCAGTGCTGGTGTGTGCTCTGGAGAGCTATGTGTTCCATGTAGTGTGGTGAAAGTGTTAACCATCTTCTCTTGACCAACTATTCTGGTATTGGCTGGAGAGTGTGTGACTTCCAATTTGGATATATAAATGCATCTCTTGCAAGTCTGAGTGTAGAGTGGTAAGAGGTGAGGGTTGTCAGTGTACATGAGGCAGTTGCTACATTGCCTCAGGATGGCCAAGTTAAGCATGTTAATAGGTGAAAGCACAGGGAACTGCCCTGCAGACATGCCTGGAGGGGTGGCCATTAATAATAATTACTGGAGCTGTTTCCTCATGGAATGTTTAGTGCTGTTAGCACTTTTGTTTGATAAAATACTTGCTACAAGATGTCTGGTAAAATGCTATAGTAATAAGCTATTGAAAGTGCAAGAGAGGAGAGAACTTTCATATCTAAGTGATAAATTGAGGAGCAGACTTGGGCTACACTCAGAAGCTAACATACAGTCCTGGATACAGCAAATCTGTATCTGGACTAGACTAGTTACAGGAAAGGTAACTAATTAGTACTCTTTTAATAGTCAAATGTCTGGTATATTATATTTGTCTCCATGGTAGTGTAGCTAGTGTACAATAGATGTCTGAGTGCATATCACATGTGCAACCACCCATGTATACACGTGTCCCATACAGTATACTCACACCCTTTGCTACTGTAATGACAGCATATATAGGCATGCTATGTAAAGGAAATAATATATACACCTGGCATGCAACAAAATTTAGAGCCCTTAGAGGTCTTGAATCCGGGCACCTGTACACAAACCTCAGAGCATGCAACCACTAAGCTATCTGAGCTGTACTGTTTTATGATATTTTCAACAACAGCATGCAGTGCAGTCGGTTTATCATTGGGAAGGAAGTCTTTGGAATCAGTAATTATTTAGTTGTCAATAACTTGCAGCACTGTCAGAGACAAGAGCACCTTAGTACAGTTCTGGACCACGCCAGATAAAGTTGGGGAACCGGTCTATACACATACAAACACATTGGTAATGATACAAAGGGACCCGTGTCACACAGTACAACTAATAAGTACACAGTACACTGCTACAGATTCATGATAAGCCATACACAATGACCAGACATACACTGATATCTTAGCAATATAACTAAAATGACTGAAGATAGTAAAACAACAAACAACTAGCCATCAATAAATACAAATGTTTTAATGTGTTTTGCCATCAAGTATTACATTACAAAACATATTTGCCTTAAATACAGGAAACAATTGACACTTAATTACGTATGTTCTTAAACAGCCTCCAGTTACACTCCTCAGTTAACCCCCTGGGGGATACAATATCAAATGATACAATGTAAATTGATTCTTCACATAACAATGGTTTTGTTACAAGTGTTCGATCAAACTGGGAAACACATCTTTTCCAGAAAAGTACATGTAACCCACTACAGTCCCCATAGTGAAATGTACGAAAAGTAACAGTTATAGAATGTTTGTCCATGTAATAACTAATATGTCTCACATGTTCTAACAGACTGATTCTAAGCCATATCCTACTAATCTGCAGACCCACCTCTTGACTGCACAGGGTTCTACATGCTGTCCAGCCTTTGCACTCATAAGTATGGCACCTACCTCACTTAATGTGCCTTATTCCACAATGTCACTGGGATGATAGTAGAATATCAGCACTAAATACTGATAGACCATACCTAGCAACCTTCTACTGCATGACAACTGGACAAAGCCTGTCATATAAGTGGAGGGCAGAGGTCCAAACACAGGGCCATATTTGAAATATTGCTGTTATACACTGAAAAGGTTGCCGGTGTTACCAGGTTGGTTGCAACATCTCTATTCTGAGGGATATGAAGTTAGAAACACAAATGGATGTCACTATTTTCTGGCAGCAATGACCAGAATATGTCACTTGATTTGCAAAGGACAACACCTGCCTGGGTAACACACCAAACATAACAGGCAAACCTCTGGCCATTATGTGGCTAGGCCTACAGTTCAGAGCTATGCAGATGCATAACTTTGTCAGACTGACATCCATGCAGAAGTAGCATGTACACACAAAGCCTGTAAAACTAGCAATATTCACACCATATAACAGCAATACTCACATTCGGTTCCTAAGTCTGTAACCTTCTCCACCATTTAGTTGGCCTGTCTCCACAGGTCTTGTTGTAAGAGTTATTCCCACCTACTTTGTGCAACACTCAGTAGCCATACACCTCCAGGATGTGTTCCTCACAGTCAAGGCAAAGAGACAATGCCCACATTAAGTACTCAATTATAGGAATGTGTTGCCATAACATTGACTAGTGGAAGAACTACCCAGCTGCTTTGTATGAAATTAGCAAGTGGGGAACACCAATTGGTGCACAGGCCATCACCTGGTCAAGAGCATTACCTACAAAGGGCATGCAGGCACCTATTCAAAACATCTATCTACCAGTACTCCACGCTGAGAAACAAAAAGATGTGGAATAACCTTCTGATACAACCCAGTGCAGTGTGAAATAATAAAAAGGTATGTGAAAGAAGTCAGCATATAAGTAAATGTAGTATGTGTTGTCTAATAATGGGAAATAGGATTTTGAAAAATTTATTTCTGAGCAAGACTTGCTGTAGTGATGTCCTGCTAAACAGCACCTATGGCCATACCACCTGCCTCTCTCTGCTGAGACATAGAACACACTCAGGACCCTAACTCACCTGAGGAAAGGACAGCTCACATATGACAACCAATGGAGTGTCTGTTAAACACTACTGACTGTGCCAGTGCTAGGCCAGCTATAGGGATATTGTACATATCCATATGCTACCTGTGAATATGAGTATGATACACATATTTGTCATGTAAATCTAACTATATAGCATGTATACACCTTCCATAGCTAAAGAACAGGCAAAATTCCACACATGTGGATGGACAGGTGTGCTCACAGGTGGACTGCTGCCCATTATGGCCCTGCCACAAGTGCCACATCAGGTGTCACCAGATGCATGTTCTCGACTATCATGGAGGCACAGGCACATGTCAAATCTAACACTGGACATATTCTTAGGGTCATAAATGCAACTCCTCATGCTATGTGTGAAAACATCCTTGATCTTGGAGATGCCCACTGTTATGCTGAGGTCATAGATAGACAATTGGGTGAGATGGTGGCAATCCTCAACTGTGGGATGTCTGTGACACAGCATGTGGCATGAGTTAGGCATCAGCCACGTAGATGTAGGACAGCACATGTGCTGGGAGTACAATGGCATAAAACTGTAAATCATGGCCACATGTGTCACTCAAACATACACAGAATACAGATCTCACACAAACATACACCATTGGCATGACTGAGATTAGAGCTACTATCTACCTAGTTCTTGCTATTAAAGTGCTCTGTATTTATTGCACATGCCACTAAGAAAGTAGGATGAAGCATGCCCCACAGTTCCTCTGAGGTGAACAACATCCATTGGCCTTGCACAGTATGGCAATGGGAGATGTCCTGGCTGAGAATGGCCAGAAAATACTATCAGCTACAGAAATATACACAATGACCAACACAGATACAGCCATACACACATTTGCCACACTTGCGGTTAGCAGCCCTGCCTATCTCGTCATTCAGTCCATACTGTTACAGAGTTTTGGCACACAGCACGTGCCTTATTGGGCTGAAGAGTGTCATCAGTTACCTGCATGGTCAATGGTGACAGCGGTCCTCATACAGTGGACCTTGGGACATGTACTAGGGGTACCATGGTGTAAAAATATTACACCCAGCACCCCACCCACATTGGATATAGTACTCACTCACTCATACCCATGATAATGCTATGACAAACCTACAATCACAAATTTACCAGGAATGAGATTCAAACCAGTTGTTTAAGGTGTCTATTGAGTTACATGGCAAATGGTCCATTGGACCTGCTGATTGGGCTAATGAGCGGGGAGTAGAGGGAGACATTGACCTCTCTATTCCTGGATTACACACCCTTAGTTATGCAGTGTGCCACATGGAAGGACTTTCTGTCCACAGTGGCAGTGTGGTGATCAGAAGAGAGGTTGCTGTCAAGCTGTGTTAACAGACCTCCTATAAGGACATCTGTCTCCATTGGACTACCACCAATGTGGTCATTTGTGGACAGCACATTGATTCAACAGGGGAATGGGACACATTTCTTGACATTGAGACTAAGGCCAGTGTTCTGACAAAAGTTGGAGGTGTCAGTGGCAACTTTATGCAGGATGTTAACATAATCTGGGGATATAAACAGAGCCCCCAATTAGCAATTGTCTGTAAATATTGTTAACCACAGTTTATTCCTGTTGGGCTGGAAATCAGAGCCACACACAACACACAAGACTGGACACAGGACAAGAATCTGTGGTACTCCACACATGACTGTTTGGCAGTCTGACACCACTCATGACTGTTTGGCAGTCTGACATGGAGTCCACTGCTTTCACACTGTGGGTTCCATCTGTGAGCCAGTTTGCAGACCACTTAGTGACATAGGGATTAATGAATAGATGAGTGTGTTTGCCTATGATTCTTGAGTATGGAATTGTAGCACAGGACTACAAGGGCCACATATCTTGTTTTGAACTCCATATTGTTCTATAGTAATATCACATGACAAATAGATTATAGGACTGAAGAGTGTCGACAGCTACCAAGAAAGTAGGCCTTGTACAGTGGACATTTGGCAGTTTGCTGGGTGGACCACACAAAAGTGTATCAAAACCCACCCTCCAATGGATATGGATCACAATGTTAATGACACAACCACAGACAGAGACACACACTTCACAGGAATGAGATTCAAACTCCTACCGAACTACTTTACTACACTATAATATTACGCATTTATCAGATGCCATACTGCTTACATATTTGAGAGCTGTCCAAAGCTATCTTTGAAGGTGAGTGACATCAGCAGCAGTGATAAAGGAGGGGAAAGGGGAGAGTAGTAAGTGCCAATGGCCTCAAAATTATTTCTCTGTATCTAGAGACACTTTCACACACACAAACACACTTTTATATTTGCCAGTACCAAGATTAGAACTCCTATCTAACTAGTGCACTGCACTATAGTATTACATACTTATCAGACACACCACAAAGCTTACATATTTGAGAGATGTCCAAATGTATCTTTAAAGGTGAGTCACATCACCAGCAGTGATAAAGGAGGGGAAGGGAAGTATAATAAGTGCCAATGGCCTCAAAATCATGTCTTGGCATCTACAGACACTTTCACACAAACACACTTTTACATTTGCCAGGACTGATATTAGAACTCCTACCTAGCTAGTTTACTGTGCTATAGTATTACACATTAAGCAGACGTCATGAAGCTTACACATTTAGAGCTGTCTAAAGGTATCTTTAAAGGTGAGTGACAACAGCAGCAGTGATAAAGGAGGGCAATGTGAAATGGAGTAAGTAGGAATGGCCTCAAAATCATTCACCTACAAACACACACACAAACAGACACACCTTTACATTTGACAGGACTGTGATTAGGATTGCTACATAAATAGTTATTGGTACTCTACTGTTACACAGTTATCACAAGCACAACAGAGCCTATAGGGCTGAGGGCTAACAAAAGGAATTTGTATAGTGACTGACTGCAACACATGTTCTGATATTGGGTAATGGAATGTGTGCTGGATGGGGATGGAGTAAAAAAGCAATCCCTTCACACACACAGTTGCCAGGACCAAGATTCAAAACTCTATCTGCTTTAGTAAGTTATAGATATATCACATGCACTACTGAGCTTACAGATCTGAGGCTTGTCCAAAGGTACATCTAAGGTGACATACATCAGCAGATAGTATAGAGTGAGACTATGGGATGTGTACTGGGTGGCAAAGGCTTTATAATGGTACTGTCTCTCTCGCTGTCTGTCTCTTCCCCCTGTGTATGTATGTGTATGTTTGAATTATTGTATTATGTTGGCCTTAGATATGTGTGCGTATCACACAACACAGATAGAGATTTACCACATATCTGCCACCTACAGCTGGCTGTGGGTTTTTCTGTCCAGTGTGTGTGTCTCTGTGAAGGCCAAACAGTTTACATTTTGGTGTGTGTGCATGGACATCTGCAGATAACAGATATATCTGGTCCACTGTTGTGTCAGACATGGGCTTTATTTCTCTAAGTGTAGGAGCATGTCCAGTATGACCTTCTATAGTGAGTGTGGGGATCCATTCTCTGTGTGGGGATCCATTCACTAAGTGTAGGAGCATGCCCAGTATGAGCTTCTGTATTGAGTGTACAACAGTATTTGTTATGGATTTCATGCTGTCCCATTTAGCTGTTAGCTATCTGTTGCTATCCCATTTGGCCACCCAGTTCCCTTGCATGCTTGCATCCATAGCATAGATATAACTATCATAACATACTACTCCATTCAGTAACTGATAGTAAGGGTGACATACCTTGTGCATGGGGCGGTATTAAGGATGGTGCTGAAGGGCTGACTATGTGGGATGCACACAGTATACTCCCTCTACATGGTAAAGTGCAGGTAGTGTCATGTTTGGCATCCCTTTTACTGTATGCGCGAGTCAGAGAGAGGTATCAGTCCCTGGGTCCCTACAGTGTCAGTGTGTGTGCTATGCGTTGCCTCCTTGCCAAGACATAGGCATACTGGGCATGCCTCTGTCTGCCTGTAGGTGCAGGCTCAGGAAGTTCCTCCTCCAAGTCCCTCTGTGCCTGTGGTGACCTTGGCAATGGTGGGGGGGCTGTGTGGCCCCTCCCCATGTTGTTCCTGCTGCAGCTGTTTCCGCAGGATCATACTGTGTAGCATGGCACATACTATGAACATTTGTCCACATGTAGCTGAAGAGTACTGCAAGGCTCCACCGGATATGTCAAGGCAGCGGAACCATGACTGGAGCATCCCAAACAAATGCTCTATAATGATCCTGGCTTGTGCATGTGCCTCATTATGGCATTTTTGTTCAGGGGTGTGTGCATTTCTGATGGGTGTCATCAGCCACGGCTCCAGTGCGTAGCCAGCATCTCCCACTAGATGGCCAGTTGGGATGTCCCCCCTGGCAAACCCCTGATACAGCTGTGAGGAATGCCAGATGTGGGAGTCATGTTAGCTTCCAGGGCTGTCAGCACACACTTGCATGATAATGCAAGTGTGTGCTGGAAGCCCTGGAAGCCAGCACACACTTGCATGATAATGCCATGGGCATCACACATGACCTGGCAAGCCCTTGCAGTTGATGTAGACCCTACTCCACTCACCGGGTGGTCCTTTGATGTGTATGTGCATGCAGTCTATAGCACTGACTACCTCAGAGTATTATGCTATACAGTGGAAGTGACACATTATGCTGGTCAACACCTCACGGGTGCTAGGGAAATATAAGTGCTCACTGGCATGTGGTAGCTTGGCATCCAGGAACTGATGGTGTACTCTGTATGCTGATGCTTATGAGACCCCCATGATATCCCCAGTTGGTCATTGGAAGGTTCCTGTGGCTAGTATTCCTGAGACTACACATACCTTGGTATCAACTGGGATGGGTTCCCCTCTGTTGGTTCTGGATCTGAGCAGAGCCGGCACATCTTGATGATTTGCTGTAGAATGTTCTTGTCCACCCTATAGTGCTCGACTATCTCCAGCTCATGTAGCCCCTGTTAGGTTACCCTGGGTCTGTAACTCTTTTTTCTTTTCTTTACACATGTTTTTAATGTGTGCAAATGTACTGTGGAGCTTTTCTCCCCAGGCCTTCACTGAAAATAGACCTGCGTCCAGTCGGATTTTTCCTAGTAAACAAATGTAAAAGAAAAATAACTACATAAATAAAAATAAATTATTCTCCTCCTCACTGCAGGTTGGTTGTCAGCATTCTCCTCCTTAACACTACAATCCTGTTGCACATACTGGTAAATCAAAGCCACAGCAGCCCCTAACATGTTTTGTTAGTTTTTGAGTTTAAAATTTCCACACTCGTGTACACCTGTGGTGTAGTGTTTGTGGGAAAAACAAGTCTGTAAGGCGTTTGCATAGTTTATAGTGATGTGCTGAGCTGCTGCATGTGTAATTGGTTGATTCTGAAACATTCCACCTGCCAGCTATGCTAGTTCTCCTGGATTGCCTTCCTACTGCTGTTTCCCCTACATCCAGTCTGAAAGATGTTTGCATAGTTTATAGTAGTTTGCTGGGCTGCTGCATGTGTATTTGGCTGATTCTGATATATTCCACCTGCCAGCTATGCTAGTTCTCCTTGATTGCCTTCCTACTGCTTTCTCCCCTTCCCATTTCCTCCATGTTTAAGCCCTTTCCTTTTTCTTTTTCTTTTTACCAGGTGTGCACCTCACACACATGTTCAGGCAATGTAAAGAGTACTAATCAACCTCAGTAACACACCCTTCCTTAGCTGTGCTTAGCTAAGGCAAGCACTGTCCTCAGGGCTCCAGTGAGGTCACAGCAAGCATGACACACTCCCAACTGAAGTCATCAGGCTCTTATTCTTACACTGCTGTGTGCCTGCACCTACACGGTTAGGTGCAGGCTGACACAGAAGAAATCTGTGATTCACCATTAATCCCCTCATTTACATACCCCCCAGTGTAGGTCCATAGTTACTGCACTCAAGCACACCCTTACCCCTTGACACCACTGCTCCTTGGTTTTGTTTACATTCTGCATGACATAGACTATAATGGCAAAATACAGAATTCTTTCAAATTGTTTTTTTTTTTTCCTTTTTTTTTTTCATTATTTTCCCCATCCCCGTGTTTGTGTGTGGCTGCCCTGAACTTAAACGGCCGAGATCAGCCACTAAATAAAAAAGATTATTTTTTTTAAATATTAAACATATTTTAATGCAAATGGCCTTATACTTGGCCATTGGCATGTGTGTGTTTGCCTCTAATACATGCTTTCCATGAGCTGTCCTGACTCCGTTTGTTCAGATGCAAAAATGTATTTAGTTACTAGCTGAATACATTTCTGCTCTAACACTGTTCCTGCATGAAGTCCGGCCACCTTCGTGGATCGCATAATCACCTAATTTGCATGTTTTTTACCAGAAGATGAGGTGATTTGCATCTCGTATGGTTTTCCTTGCAGTAACAGTGTCGGGCCACTCATGCACGTAAAAATGGCACTTTCCTGGATCGCTTGGTGGCCATTTTCGATGCAGGAGTTCCTAAACTGTTCCTGCATGGAAATCAGCCATTTGTGAATCCTGGGGCTTGTGTTTATGAGTCAAACAACATAACTATTATACAACACCCAGTCATTCACTGTATATATACATATATATATATATATATATATATATATATATATATATATATATATATATATATATATATATATACATATATATATATATATATATATATATATATATATATATATATATATACATACATATATATATATATATATATATATATATATATATATATATATATATATATATTCTTTTTCCCCATTTCCTTTCTTTTTTCTTTTGTACTTATCCCTTTAAATTTTCTTTTTTGTCTTTTACCCTTTTACCAATACAATTCTTTTTTTTCTTTTACTACCTCCAAATTTATCTCCCAGATTTGCTAATCTTCCGTGCAGGACTATACTTGTCCTGCACAGAAGCGGACGCTTAGGAGCAGGACAGCAGCACACCATGCATAGTAATGAAAGCGCGCTGCCGAGACCCCAGGCTTACACGGAGTGTGTACGAGTGCAGGAGGCATGTCTGAGAACAGAGCCCACAAAATAAATATGCCCCTGCAATGCTGAACAGCAGAAAGTGGAAATAAATGAGCGATACTGCTCATAGGTGTCCACATATCCCCACCAACAATCCCCCATGCATACAACAGCACCAAGACATAAAGATGAAAAGAAGAAACCACTCTATTGTTGTTTAATGCTCCGAGTACAGCTAACCATACGTGCACAGCTGTGACCAATGCTTAGCCACGGTGAAAGCAGCCTAAAAGGCTGAAGAGGATAACAAGGATGATATACGCAAATGAAGCATGTCAGCAATAGTGTAGTGGCAGAGCGTTCGCCTAACAAGCAGGCATTCCTAGTTTAAGTCCCTGCGCAGCACAGTCTATTTTACACGGCAAAGCATGGTAGAAGCAAAATCTGTAATGCAAAACCCATTAAATAACACACATTTTTATGAACAGGAGTATTGCAGAAAATGCACATGTGAAGAGTCAGTATCATAATGAATAAGGCAGGAATAAGCACAGATAAGCAGTAGCAAGCATATGTAAGCACTAGTAAGCATGTGCCAGTGTGTTTGCACATGGTTAAGCACTGCCGACACAGATTAAGCAAAGGAGAAGCTAATTGGGTGGAAGACACTGTGACTGGAAGATAGCAGTACTAACCTCTGTGCAAACCCCCTTACAACCACTATAAATGCCTTAAGCACACCATATCCAATGGCCGGTGTTCTGCCCAGCAACAAAACAAACAGGACCATGCACACCATACACAAAATGATTTACCACTAAGCCATGCCAGATATGCAGAAATCATATGTTGTCAGAAACATAACCCCAGCCCAGTCATGCAACAGCACAGAGCATGTATACCTACAGCTAGAAAGATGTGTGTGCAAATATATTGCTATCTAAATGCATACAACATATCTATAGATGTAGCCATATATATATATATATATATATATATATATATATATATATATATATATATATATATATATATATATATAAATATCCAGAGATATATACACACACATATCTATATGTATATATATATATATATATATATATATATATATATATATATATATATATATATATATATATATATATATATATATATATATATATATACACACACACACAAATACATGAACAGATATGCATGCAAATGCCAACAACTACACATATATATGTCAACATCCATATGCCCACATATACACAGCAAGTTACACATATGTACCCATATAAATGTCCCCATAGGTATATAAGGACATAGTTAGAAATATGTAAGCAAATATTTACACCCACAGAGGTAAATATGGCCAGACATCTATAGATACCAATGGTAGATTAACAAACACATATATGTCCACATGCACCATGAAAGGCCTTGACAAGCCCCAAACAATATATGTCACGTATGAATTGGCATACCCCCTGCCCAGACAAACACGTCCGCCCTGCAATACACTACCAGACTCAATGTAGTTTACATGTGTCATTGAAATAGGGATTTAAATTAACCCTTGGTCATGTTCCACATGTTGACATCACATCCCCCTCTCCCCCACCCACTAGGCAGCCGGAGCAGTACAGGCCCATCCAACCAAGGCCATCCCAGACCCATACATTCATTACCAACAGTTCCACTTCCCCCCACCCACTGCACATACACACACAGCCACCATCTCAACCCTGGTTACTAGCCCATTGCTACCACACCACCACACATTGCCCCCCCTCCACACCCCCCTCAGGACCCATCCCTTATGTTGTCCCGACCCAAGTATCCTAGGTCTGGCACATGCCATAGTCCATGCACATAGCCATGGGTACCTATGTAACTCAGGGTGTAGACGAAAGTTGTATACCCAATGTTCAGGCTGTCCCATTTGGGACGAATGATTACCTGGTACTAACAATAGATTTCATGTGTGACACTGTGTTCACTAACAGATTTAGTTGTAGGTATTGCAAAGCATACGTGGCACATAAGGTTGGCCGGTATGCACACGAAACACAGTACCCAGCAATAACAGGCAACATTACAAGATATGTAGCTAAATATGTAGAGGTATGTGTGTGTATATATACCCATAACTACATGGCGATACACCTCTCCCTCTTTGTAGTACAAATGTATAGATACATAGACAGACATATATATAAATACCCACATATAGATATATACATATGCAGACACCCATACATCCATATGGTGTTAGATATATATATATATACAGCAATATATATCTATATATATATATATATATATATATATATATATATAGATATATATATAGATATATATATATATATATATATATATATATATATATATATATATATATATATATATATATATATGTGTGTGTGTGTGTGTGTGTATGCGTGTGTGTGTGTGTGTGTGTGTGTGTGTGTGTGTGTGTGTGTGTGTGTGTGTAAATAAACACATATATATAGCTAGGATATGATAAAGCAGTTAAGAATTACATATGTTCACAGGCCATGCCAATGGGGGTGAGGGGCCCAATCAACAAACGTGTAACATGTAGCATCAACCCCCCCCCCCCAGCTAGACAGGTGAAACATACAATCACTCAATAAAAGTAAACAAACCACTGCTTTCCAGACTACAGGTAGGATACTACCAGTGGGAGAGACCCACCAGGTTTAATGTTAACACAAAGATAAGAATGTCCCTTGCGGGACAATCCAAAAATGTTATTGATGTTTGGCTTTCCAGGCATTACACAGATGTCCTATGGCAAGGCACACATGTTCTCAGACTACAAGGTTGGGGAAGCCTGATGATCCATGGGGTGATACAATGTATGTGATGGGTCCTGAGAAGTGGAGAGTGGCCAATGTGTTGTGGTGTGTTTAGACCTGACTTGCACCCGGAGTAAGGAAGAGTGCTGTAGAGGAGGTGCGGGGGGGAACTATGGGTATGAAATTATGGGCTTAGGCTTGAAGGTGTTGGCTGGAGTGGTTCTATGTGGACCGCCCCAGGCATGTAAGAAATAGTGTGCATTGGGCAGAGCCGCCACCTGACGAGCAACCACACCCGGTATGAGCCCCACTGCAGCAAAGTCTAGTTTACATGGCAAAGGATGGTATAACCAGATGTGTTGTTACAAACCCACTAAATGACACCAAAGAACACATGGCTGCAACACCCCACTGTAGGCATGTAAGCCAAACTAATTGGCATCACAAGGGATTAGTGTTGTCCTCACCCCCACCCATGGGTTTGAGTGTCCAAACCCACCCCCAAATGCAGGGTATATACAAAGCTGTCATTGTAGACGAAATTGCCAGATGTGGACCTTCCCATCAGCCTTCCTGCACATCCTTGGACATGTCCCCTACTATCAGCCCTTCTGTGTGGCCCATTAGCACCACTTACCTATCGACCCCTGTTGCATTACTAGTAATGTTCACAGTCACAAGTAGGTGACAACCTCTTCACAACTATATTGGCAGAATCTGGAACCCCCAACCCACGTGTAATACCGCAGCTGTCCCACACGACATATGTAAATATCACATAAAGGAAAACCTCAAGCACACTTAGATCACCACCTGCTCACCACCTGGTGAAGTCCACCCCCCAACTAACACTCTATACCCCTACACCAACTAGTGACACCGACATCTCCTGTCCTGCCTCACATACAAACCCCAACATCCTGCAAACCTTCACTACTGCTCCCCCACCAATCAGGCCAACGGCCTACTATACAGTTAAAATGTCCCCCCCTCTACCTACCTACTTATTCCTTCACTATTCACATCTACTCTACCACACAGGTATGGCATAACTAAACCTAACCCGAATACCTGAGTGTGACCTATCCAGAACTGTTAAACTGGAATCCCACTTCACCTTAAACTGACCTTTGTCAACAGTCATACCTGACATGTACACCTGACTTAAGCATGTATAATACTGACATGTTAATGTGAACTAAGCATGAAAGATGTGGTACGGGGCTATGGCAAGTTTGTTACTCTCTGTGAATGTGTACACCACAGTAGTACGTGTAATGTGTAGCTGGGGTGTACTGTGGAGCTCCACTCCCCAGACCACCACTGAAAATGGGGAAGCATCCAGTCGGATTGTCCTGGGCATCAAATGTGAACTAAATACGTGAAGTAGCATGAGAGTATGTGGCAGCAAGTGAGGTTATGCCTGTTTTGGCGGTAGTAAGCAATGCCCACACTGGTTAAACAATGTGGAGGCCAACCTAGTGTAAGATGCTGTAACCGGAGGTCAGCAAGTCTGAGCCTCGAGCACACCAGCGCATACCCGCCTATACCCACCTACACTTCCTCCACAGTGCCTTAGGCACTCTGTAGCCAACAGCTCTTGTCCTGCCCAGTAACAAAATAATCAGCAATTCCAGGTTCCAACCCCCCCCTACCCTGCACATTATAGTCCAAGTGAGTTACCACAAAGGCATGGCAGATATACAATCAACTGCTGTTATCACAAACATATCATCTAGCACAGTCAGTCAACACTCAACAGTATAGGAAATGTATGTATGTAGATTAATACCAGCAAACATGCACATTGCTCACTCACAGTATTCCAAGCAGTCTTTGAGTATCAATGAACAGTGCCTGTCCACACATACAGTGAGAACAGTAGTTTTGCATAATACTGAGGAGAGGAATGAAAAACGGGGCATGCTGTGTGGGTGTGCTTCATGCACAGAATGTCACACCTGGGACGTTGCATCCATGGAACTGGGAGATGAGGCTGGTCCAGTGTGTGAGCAAACTGCTGCTTTTCAAACCCCTGGCAGGATGATACCAGTGGGAGAAACAGTATAGACCAGCAAAGTCTACTCGTGACACAACAACAGGTCTGATCCTTGGCGGGACGAACCAAACTTTGTGGGTCACATAGAAGTTTTCACCAGTGTCAGAGGAGAATCAAGGGAAGGCTCTAACATACGTGGACTAAACGGATGAAGAGCTTGAAGAAGGTTGGGTTGAGACAGTATAATGGAGAAGTACCGAGATGTGCAGAGAGGGAAATGTATGGAGGTGTGGTATGGCAGGGCTAGCAT
>NC_056741.1:441105760-441115760 GCF_019279795.1 Protopterus annectens | reverse complement strand
GACTGAGGTTATTATCGACCACCTGGTACAGCACTATGAACAGCTGTTTGGGCAGACAGCCCATGACCAGCAGGAGAGGAATGCCCTGTGGAATGAGCTAGTCCACAGGGTCAATGATGTCGGACTGCAGAACCGCAGCTATGAGCAGGTCCGGCATCATTGCACCGACCTGCTTCGTCATATATGTTGGCATGCAGCTGCCTTATAAGGGGACCACCTTGTAACAGGGGTGGGCAAACCACCCATCCACCCCTCACCCATGTGGAGGATTTTCTCAGCAGAATTGTGGCACCTTCCCACCTGCAGCAACAACACCTGGCAGGGCACATTGTAGAGGGTGCCACCGACACACCAGCTGAGGAGCGTGCAGGTAAGGCCCCAGGGCACATTGGTATACCACTCTTGTGTACACATCTGCATCTGTGCATGTACATCATGCAAATCTGAGATGTCATATACATAGTCTGCTGCTGTGTAGTAGTAATAAACAGTTGTGTATAAGCTGTAATATTCTGGAATTCTACTGTTGATGTAACGTAATGCTGCACTCATCTTTTATGAATGCCACAGCTGTGGCCACTGACATAAACTTTCTCACACTCCTATTTAGGTCACTGCAGGATAACACCATAGCAGCAGCCAGTAGCCGGTGAGTATGGTTCATGTTCATGCATGATGATACACTGGGCATGGAATAGCTATGGGATATTCCATGCACACATCTACTCATACTGCATGCTGTACACATTCACGTTTTGTTTCTGTGAAATGCACTGCATCACAGTAGAGACCATGCTGGGGTATCGGAAGGGTACAGCAGACACATGCAAGATAACTAACATCCTGTCAATGTGCAATGTATCCATAGTGTGAAGTATGGCAGGATACACAGCCTACAGTAGGGACATGTGTGAATCAACACCACCATGGCTGCAGCTGCACACAATCAAGTTAAGTAAATGTGGCAGACATAACCCTGACCCCACAGCACTCATGACAGCAGTGTGTGAACTCCAAGGGATGTGCACATGAGTAGACCTTGCAACCATGCAGAGGTCTGGAACATGTGTAGTGCACCCCCCACAGCCATGGTAAGGTCCACTGGTTGTCAGTGTAATAGTCTTGTACTGGTCATACATGCACTGCTGATGTTGTGATCTGTAACGCAGACATCAGGCATTCACAAATGATAGCTGTTCACATATCATCCCAGGTATGAGTTGCTATAACACATAGGGGCTGTGAGCAGTGGAGCTGACATATCCGACACAGTACTACATATGCAGCAATGGTTTCTACACCTGTGAGGTATGGTACACAGTACAAGGCAGGGTGCGGAACAGGTCCACAGTAACACTTTGTACATGGTGCAGTGTTAACAAGGGGAAGGGCCATCACCTACCAACACAGCCCATGCCTCACACACATGTATACTACTGCTAGCATGAAGTCACTATAGTTGTACTGCATGCTGTTGAGCATCATATGTAATGCATGTTGACAGAAGGGAAATGGGAGGACTGTGTGTACAAATGTTGTGCAAAATCCACATGTAGGAGTGTGGGGTGTATGTGTGTGTGTGTGTGTGTGTGTGTGTGTGTGTGTGTGTGTGTGTGTGTGTGTGTGTGTGTGTGTGTGTGTGTGTGTGTGTGTGTGTGTAAGTGCAATCTAGTGGAGTGTGGATGATGCATGTCAGATGTGTGTGTACTTGTGTGTCTGTGTGTGTGGGTGTCCATGTATGCACAGGCGATAGTGGGATTGACCAAATGGCAGCACTCCCCCTTGGGATTGTGCTGTACATGTACATGGACTAAGACATGGGACACCAGGACAACCTCCTTCAAAAACACGCACCTCCAAAGCTCCAACACTCCAAAATAGCTTGATATACGAAACAGGAACACAAACACTGGAATGTTTGATAAGGTTCTTTTAATTCTGGTACCTCGGCCTTCGCCTTCTCCTGGAATACATCTTACAACATCAAACACCACCCCTTTTATAATGCATTTAATTGCATAATTAATGCTCCCTAATTTAGCAATTTATTAATTTAATTATTAACTCAACCAAACAATTTCACTTTAAAACAATACTGACTTCATTCACATTCATAATTTCTGACTTCATTAAATGTACTATCAATTATATATGAACATTTTTAATCCACCTAAACTATTATTAATAAATAACCACATTGCTAAATGTTATTATGACATCTATTATTACACATTTTTACAAAATTTAGAATTCATACATCAAACATAGATTCTTTCTAAAAGGTTGATTATTTCTAAAATAGATTATTACTCTAAGAAATATGTGGAAATATTCATTCTAGATTTCCATGTTCATTCCATTCGGAAACAAAGTTTGTGCAACAGATGTGACATGGACTGAGCAAGACTGTAGTATGAAGCTCTGATGTGTGATATATGTAGTGAATGTAGCAGCCCCAACCATATAGGGGTCATGTACATTATTACTCTCATACACAGGGTAATATGGGATGAGTGCAGTGAGGCCATGTACAACCTACTTCACCCAAGTCAGGGAGGTGATGGAGTAACAGGTCAGGTGTTGTGATCACACGTGTAGGCATGGAGAGGAATGATATGTTAATGGGCAGTAGTAATGCATGTATATTAGATATATCATAGATATCATAGATATCATAGATAAGTACTAGGCTAACTGCCCTTGCAAGCCATTTTAAGCCTAGCCAATTATCCCTTGCAAGACTCAAACCCTGCACCTTGTGTTTATAAGACAAACACCTTACCCATTTGGCCACTCTCCTATCCCCATATTAGCAAGTGCCATGTAGGATGGGGAACATATGTAACTGAATGTGGGACTGTCTGTAAACCCAGGGAAAGTGAGTAGTAAGGTGGCTGTCAATGTGAGTGTGTGTGAGTGTGTGTACTGTTATGCAATGCTGTACAGGTCTTAAAGTGTGTATTTGTTTCCCCCACAGGTGACGAGGTGGGTCAGGGTCCCTCCTGCACGCAAACTGAGGTAGGTGCCCCTACAGACACCGATGATGATGATCGTACAGGTGAGGCACAGGTGGGGTTTTCAGAGGCCAACACTGCACCAACATGTGTCATCACCCTCCTAGCCACCCCGAGCCCGCACACAGTTACAGTGCCCCTACAAACCCCATCACATGTGGCCATAGCAGAGGGACAGTTGGCAGTTGGTGGCAATGACCAGGAAAGTGTGGTGCCCATGCCAAATGTGTCAGGTCACAGTCAGCATAGCCAGATGTCCAGAAGGCCACCACATTGGCAGATGTACAGTGGTGCTCGTGGGAGGACCACAGGTTATCTTACCCCTGGCAGAATCACCACAATTGGTACCACCAGGAGCATGTTTCAGGCCATAATGGAGGCACATACATGTATGGAAATGCACACCAGACAGGGCCTGAGGCTACAGAGGTCTGCTTTCGCAACTGTAAGTGGCAACCTCCATGAACTCTTTGGTGCCCTCCGTGAATATACTGAGGTCATTGATAGATGGTGGGGTGAGATGGTGGGCCTCCTCGACCATGGTATGGCTGTGCTAGAACATGTGGTGGGAGTGATGCGGACATATGTCATTATCAGGGGAGAGTAGCACCCCGAGGTCTGTACCTGCACGTGCCCATGGAACACCTGGCAGGCACAGTCAGCATGTCCATGGCTGGAGGCAGTGAACTGCATACCCTGCCAGGTATGGTCTGCAGCTGTCCAACATCACCCGTATAGGGCAGCCACATGGCAGAACTGTGTGCATGCATACCCACACACTATGCAACCACACCTAGGGCAACCCCATACCGACACACACTACATCACCATGCCCCAATCAAAGAACCACACTCATCACCCACACACATGGTGACACATGTTTGGACCACCCTCAGCCTCTGGCACACCAGCAACACACCCTGTGCATATGATGATACCTATGCCACATCCCTGTCATCCATAACATCGATGCAGGGACAGGTTAATATGGTTCTGATGCACACAGTGACTGTAATAGAGTGCTGCAATGTACTGCAGTGAAAGATGTAGTCAGGGGTAAGTTGTAATGCATACATGTCAGGTAGTGTAGCCATGCAGCTAAAATGACTTTCACACACCCTGTGCATATGATGATACCTGTGCTACATCCCTGTCATCCATAATATCAATGCAGGGACAGGCTAATATGGTTCTGATGCACACGGGGACTGTAATAGAGTGCTGCAATGTACTGCAGTGTAAGATGTAGTCAGGGGTAATGTGTAATGCATACTTGTTAGGTAG
Source organism: Protopterus annectens (assembly GCF_019279795.1). Lineage (NCBI taxonomy): Eukaryota > Metazoa > Chordata > Ceratodontiformes > Protopteridae > Protopterus > Protopterus annectens. The sequence goes on along the minus strand of NC_056741.1, from coordinate 441,111,462 downwards.
TGTAGCCATGCAGCTATGATGATTTTCACACACCCTGTGCATATGATGATACCTGTGCCACATCCCTGTCATCCATAACATCAATGCAAGGACAGGCTAATATGGTTCTGATGCACACGGTGACTGTAATAGAGTGCTGCAATGTACTGCAGTGTAAGATGTAGTCAGGGGTAATGTGTAATGCATACATGTCTGGTAGTGTAGCCATGCATCTAAGATGATTTTCACACACCCTGTGCATATGATGATACCTGTACCATCCATAACATCGATGCAGTGACAGGTTAATATGGTTCTGATTCACATGGTGACTGTAATAGAGTGCTGCAATGTAATGCAGTGTAAGATGTTGTCAGGGGTAATGTGTAATGCATACTTGTCAGGTAGTGTAGCCATGCAGCTATGATGCATCTCAGCTGTTGGTAACACCAATTGTTATCCCCACACTGTTTTCCATTTCTGCTGTAGGCGTACATGTGTCAGCAGGAGGATGGTCTGCAGTCATATTCCACAAGGGTATGGCACTGTGGTGATACCATGGCCGTGACATATCTGGTGTACAGTTGCACACATGTCACAGGTATGTATAGCAGTTATTGACCGTGCAACACTGACCGGTGGCCTGCTGATGCAGGTATAATCTACACCCTTATGTCAACCCATCCACATACACACACATCCTTACTTGGCTACACTGTGTCTAGACCCCTACCCAGGTTTGTAGTGCTACTGAACTGTGTGGCTGTCATTGCACACACAACACCATTTGTAGGGTCAGGTGTGTACCAGGTCACATGTTACATGCAGAGCATCCACAGACATGTACAATATGGTAACGGGGGCTGTAATTTTTGTATATGGAGAATACATAGTGTGTCATACCATCATATACAAGTTGACTGACACATAACAGGTAGATACACATCTTAGAGACCTGGATGTATTGTTGCTAACTAACTAGTCCATGTGTCCAATGTGTTACAGGTAGGCTGCACACAGCACATGTGTAACTGAACTGTATCCTGTTATCTGTTACCTGTATGGGTGATGGTGACAGTGGCCACCTGAGAGTGGTACGTGGGCCATATACCAGGTGTACCATGGTGTAAAGACAGTGTACACAGCAATCACATCCCCCACTGGATATTGTACACACTGGAACCCATCTTGATACTCTGACATACCCACAATCACACATTGGCCACGACACCAAAACAACCCATTGCATATCACAACAGTGGTATCACAGGGATATGCATGTAATGCGCATGCCACAGACATAGTAGGGTGTTGCATTGTATTGCCACACCTATGGGTGACAACAATATCTGTACTACCGTGTGCTATGTGTATTGTAATAGGAGTATGTGGCCTCGGAATGGTGAACCCTACAGATATGCAGACATGCACACATACACACACGTGGCAGACCTCAATGGGATTCCCATGCCTACTGACCCATTTGTTCAACACTGTTGTGCTGGTACTGCAAAGTATATGTAGCTGTTAGGGAGAGGAGTGTAACAGGCTAGAAGTCATGTCCAATTCAGCAGTGGCCACATCTGACTATGGCAATGGGAGTGGCGGTGGTTGTGAAGGCAGTCATGGACCTTCCAACTACAGCTGTACTAACACACAAACAATGCTATCCTCAGTAATGCACATGCACATGTGTCAATACTGTGGTGCATTGCTGCAGGTGGTCATAGCTGTGTACCTGGCTGTTGTCCATGGAGGGACTGGATGTGTAGGGGGTGTGTGTACATTGGTATCATGCCACCTGCCATGTGCCAGCAGGAAATCTATCAACAGACACCACGTTAGTGAGAGTGATATGCATCAGCCAACCCTCTGGGTGCCTTCTACACATGGCCACCGAAGTGGTCCAGTTGACATGTATGCAACATGTCATACAACACGTGGATAGTGTCTGTGATGGAGACCTGTACCCAAGCATGTTCATTTGGCTGTGGTAGTGTAGTGTATGTACTAGTGGAATGTGGCCCATACAGGGTGATGTCCCCTATATGTGACAGGTAGCAAACAGCTGGCCATACATGTTGGTGTCTATCAAGCTTAGTTGGCCTGTACGTATCCAAGCTAGAGACCTGCCATCTGCACATCTGTAGAGGGACTGACAGACACCAGTTTGGTGAGTAGCTATGCAGTAGGATGAATGTGTCAACAGATGGATGTTTGACAACAATGAGTATGCCATTACTACATGTTGTAAGCCCTCAATAACATGTGCTGTGCCGATGGTACTCCACAGTTACATTCCACATGTCTGAGTATCATCCAGTAGGGCATATATATGGTGACACAGCCCACACACCAGGTACATGACGGTGAGCCCTCAGAGTGCAGCTATGCCTGCAGGTGTGCTTGTTGTCAGTAGTAATGTTAGCACTGCACCCTTCCTCGGGACAGCACTGTCAACAGCAGTACTGCCATGTTACACTGCATGCCTGTGTGACAGCATGTACCTTGGGTTGCTACCCCTACATGTCACAAATTTACATGGATAACAGTGCTGTGCAGTCCTCATATACTTGTGTGTCCCAGACATGACACTCAATACCCTTTGCTACAGTAATGAGAGCACATAGACACATGTACTGTACATGTCAGTACATACACATTATAGATGTCATTTTCCAGGGTTTGACATAGCCTCTGTGTAGACAGTATGCCACAGATTATTGCTGGATGGTCAGCAGAGGCCATCTGTTTGATGGCTGTGATTCATATAGTGTGGTATTTGCACTGCCTTCCCAGCTGTCGCAGCTGTCCTGTGAGGTACATACCAAATGGGGCATTGTGCTCTATACAGGGTGTAATGAGGGATGAGTACACTGGGACATGTACCCCCTTTTCTCTGGATGTAAAGCCCTTGGTGATGAGGTGTGCCACATAGGAGGATTTCCTTGCTGTTATGGCTATTTGGTTAATGAAGGTGAGACCACTGTCCACCTGTGTCCCTATGTCTGTCAGCACACTGTCTGTGTTTAGTGCACTGATACCTATGGGGTACTTCATGGGTACATGGAATGTCCAAAGTTGATAACTATACATTACATGCCATTACGCTTGAGCCCATGGCTGTGGCACCAAGCATCTGTGTCTTTAAAGCCATGTTGTAGAATATCCACATCATTTGGGGATCCAATAATAACTCCCAGTTTGTGGCAATCTGTGAACTTTGTCAGCTAGAGTTCAGTAGTGTAGGCCTGTACTTCAGGGGAGTAGATGGAAAACAAGAGGTGTACCAGGACCGACCCTGACATATTCAAATTAGTCAATTGTCTGGAGCAGGGATCGGACATCGCTACGTTTACAGTCTGGGTTCCATCAGTAAGTCATTTGGCAACCCATCAATTGACACAGGTGCTTATTGCCAGCTCTGCATGTTTAATTATGTCTCTAGAGTAGGTGATGTTATTGAAGGCCTTGGTGGAGTTCAGATAGGCTGTGTGCACCGCCTTACCCTCCTCCACAGCTCCAGGGACTGAATCACAGTAGTCAAACAGGGTCAGGAGGCACGATCGGCCCTGCACAAGCCCAACCAGGGTGGGGTCCAGTGTTTACCGGCTGCCACTGTCTTTGTTAATGAGTTGCATGATAATGCATTCCATGCCCTTGCAGATCAGGCTTGTCAGCCTGAAGGGACGGCAGTTCCTGGGATCCAAGTTGTATTCCCCCTTGTGGAGTGTGATAACTGTAGTTGTGCACCACTCAGTGGGATAGACGCCTCAGGTAAGGCTATGATGACACATGGCACTTAGGTGAGATGCAGGGTTATGTAGTAGTTCATGTACTACACAGCCCGGGATGTCATCTGATCCCATGGCTGCTGTATTCCTAGCAGTGGAGTCGGCGGATTCCACCTGTCTGGCCATGATTACTGGCATTTAGCAACCTTTTGTTACTGAGATGTGCCCTTTAGGGGGTCAGGGAGGCTGAATGTGGCATTAAATTGGTCTGGCCAGATATTGGGACACTCCTTTGAATCAGTATATTTAATGCCTATCTGTTGTAGCACTGAGCAATTCTGAGCATTGTGGTATAGATCCTGGACATAACTATAGAATGCCTTGTGGTTGTCTTTGGAATCTATGGTAATAATATTTATGTAACAAGCTGTGGTGGTTATCAAGGGATAGCAGCTTCTTACTGAGGCTGGTAAGGGAGCACATTCCATTTTGGGATTATCCTGTTAACTGCAACAGTGTCTTCCTTCTGTTGTATAGAATGTTCATGGCATTGGAGCACAAGACTGGCTTCCTTGTTTGGAGGACAGTGTTTTGGGTCTATGTGGGATGGCACAATGCATGCACAAGTGGGTGTGCCCACACAGTGCCTTAGTGTAGGAATCACCAGTTGCACGTTCAGCTTCCATCTCCATAGGTATTATGAGGCTTGTCACATCTGGCTTGAGTACCATGGCGTAGGCTTTGCAGAGGGTATTCATAGAGGATCCTTACTGGTGGGTGGGGGTGGGATGTGGATGTCAATGGTGATTACCTAATAGTCAGACCTGACCTATGAGGGGTGGCCACTGGTGTGGGGCACCTGACACCCATGTGGGGAATGACCAGGTCTATGATATTGGAGACCCAGGTTGGACAATGGACTAGTTGATCTAGGGGTTTGGACTGTATGTGTTCTCAGAACCGTTTTTAAAGTGTGGTGGTACACAAGGTGATTTCCCAGTTAATGGCAGAGTATTTGGAATCAGTCAGCTTTATGGTGTTTGATTGTATCTTAATATTGTCCAGTATGTGTATAACGGTGTAGTGAGAAGCTTGGACCATGGAGGGGGATCAGTAGGCAGCTGCTATTTGGATTACAGTCTTACATAGTGTCAGTTGCATTTTGTGATTCCCAGATTAATTGTGTTTGACACTAGGCTGGAGTTGTGAATTCCCTTGGTGAATATGGACACTCCTCCACCTGTAGTGTTGTGGCCTTGGTTTGTTGCATGACATGTGTGATAAGGGTTGTAGCCAGGTATTACAGGTGTTCTCTCTGGAGCATTGCACCAGGTCCCAGATACTGCACAGATATCAATGTTCCCCATTTGTATGTGTGGCTCCGGAGAACGCCTGTTTAGGTTTAGACATCCAACACTGAGTCGCATTACCGGCGGTTTTGCATGCTTGCATCTGTTACAGTGGTGGATTTGCCCTTTGAACCTTGCCTAGATTTGGTGCTATGGGGTTGCCAGGAGGTGTAGCCAGTAACCAGACTCCCAGGGGCAACACATGCAGTCCATCTCTGCTAGAGCATTGTGGTCTGTACATCATGTTGCCCCAGGCAGACAGATAACGGATCCCCTTTGAATGACAGCAGATGCATAGCCACTCGTTGAAGTCAGTCCTGTGTGTATGTATATGTGTGGTATTTATATGTATATATATCCCCATATATGTATGTGGATATGCATATGGCCATATATGTATGTTGATATGTATATGTGTATATATATCTACATAGATATGTGGATATATGTGCACACATATCAGTTTACCATATGTCCGGAACATGGAGTAGGGTCCAACCTCAGTACCAATAGTCCCAACACCGTAGTGCAAGGGGATATCACGGATGTATTGCGGGTATATATGTAGACTGTAGCCACTGTCATAGGGGTGTCTTAACAGACATGTTGGGTATGGGAGGTCGCATCTGCAGTAGACATG
>NC_056741.1:441068260-441100760 GCF_019279795.1 Protopterus annectens | reverse complement strand
GATCAACCACTGACATCATGACATATGTGCAAAGCTTGGTCTGTAGGTGATGGACAGAGGCTGGAATACAGGCACATATGTAGACAATTGTTGCCATACACTACACAAGATGCTGGTGTTACAGGATAGTCTGTAACATACCCTTAGTCAGGGAATTGAGGGTAGAACTGGTCATGAATGTAACCATGTACCGATAACATGAAACACACACTGCCAGTGTAATATCCGACAAAGGACCTGTGTGGTGGACAGACAAGACATGTTAGTCATAGCCCTGGCCGGCATGAGGATAGGCCCACAGTTGTGTATTATGCAGATGGACTGCATTCCATGGTAAACTAGCATGTACACCCATACCCTGTAACACCAGTACTATATGAAGCATAACACAACTCTACTCACAGTCTGTCTGTAGTTCCTGATCCTCCTACAAATATGTGGCTGCCCTGAGTGTGCTGGCTCTTCTGTAAGGGCTATTGCTACCTGCTGTCGGTAGCACTGCTGCCCACACACAGGATGGATGTCCATCACACAGGAGATGTAATGGGACCACGCACACATGATGTGAGGATCTATAGTAAGTGGTTGCCATGACAGTGTTAATTGGGTGTAGTACACATCTGTAATCATGTATATCTGGCTATCTGGATAAGTATATGTAAATATATTCCAACCATATGTCCTGGACATGAAGTGTAGGCCAACCCCAGTCCATGTGTTCCCAATGTCATAGTTGCAGCGGATGTCAGGTATGTATAGCAGGTATATTAGTAGACTATTGCTACTGTCACTGTGATTGTCTTCACAGACATGGTGTATGTGGGAGGTCACATCTGCTTATAATATGTGTGCCATTGGCTACTGACAGACATCCTAAGGACATCATTGTACAGTACCACTGCTAGCACGTAATGCCACTGTGGACTGCAGCAGAGATATTGACCAATATGTGTGGAAGCCAAACTACGGAAAGGAACAAAACACTCCACTAAGTAAAAACATGATGGAAGCAGCTCTCTTCTCCTCGAACACTGAAAAAAGTCACCATCCAGGAAAATGATGTGAGGATTAAAATAAAATTAAATGAATGTTTAATGCTTGAACAGCATTAAACATTTCATTTTAATCCTCACATCATTTTCCTGGCTGGTGACTTTTTTCAGTGTTTGAGGGAGAAGAGAGCTGCTTCCATCACTTTTTTACTTAATATATGTGGAAGGTCTGACACAGTCTGTACAGTTCAGAGGTATACACATAAGCCCTTAGTGTTACACATGTGTACCATGCCTGACAATATGGATGTAGTTGGCCATGTAGATGGGTATAACACATAACAACCGGTATATGATGTCCACCATAGGTCATGCATTCACACACCCCTGTCTGGCCTGATACGGTATGACCACTGGTACAGGGGTGCCATGGCCACATACTACCCAATAGATATTGACATACATCTGCACTGCATCTCACTGCCCTATCGGACATATGTGACTGTTAAGGGGAGGCCCAGCAGAAGGACATCTGGCTAGTATCTGCACATGACATCCCACTGGGTAAGTACACTCAGCTGCTAGGCATTTCACAATGCACTGTGCAGGCTGCAGGCAGCATGGCTCAACACTGGCCTACATCTCTTAAGGGAGAATGCACATTTACCTGCATATAAAGCAGGCTTGACAGGCATGTCACAGCACAAGGTAAGATACACCTTTGTGAAAGTGCATATTCATAACCAATGTGAACACAGCCACAGCCACATATGGTTAGCTAGCATGGTATTACAGTATATGGACTATGTGTTCTACACCATCCTTATATATGCCACTCACAGACTGACCCTAAATATACTAGCCTGCTGCACAATTAGGTCTGGTGGCTGTCTGTGGTATGGGACATGTGTTTATGGCCCTACAAACATGTACGCCACTACAGTACCATACAGTGGGGCAGCATGTAACATCTGATAGTAGGGATACTAGAACAATGTCATCTACCACAGTCTGTACACAGGCTAAGGTACATATCAACAATACACACACTGTCAACATTCACCATAGGTACACAGACCTCAGTACTGTACGAACATCCACAGAATGTGCAGGTAATGTCATGTAATGTAACCCCTACTGTGCATAACATGTGTAGCAGTCAGATATATCAGTGGCTTGTTCTCAGATATGATGCCACAAATTATGGTGTACAGCACATATGCACCACTTCATGCACAACATATGTACAAAGATTGTCAGAGGTGTGGCTGGAAGAACATACACAGGGCCAATATTGACATGTTGCTGTGATAACCATATACATTTACTGTTGTCACAGGTTTGTTGCAACATATGTCCTATGACATCTACTGATTGCAATTCTCACACTACCTTCTGCAATCCACAGCTAGATGCTCCGTGGGTGACACATGAAACCATGGACACAACACTGCCCAGGCTGCAGATGAACATGCAGATGGAGATTCCCCATTAACATGGAACTGACATGGCAGGTATTGAGACATGTACAACAGCCATATCCACACAAACACTGTTAAAGCAACATTACTCCAAATGCAGTATAGCAGCACTTACAGTCTGTAGTCAGATCAGGCACTTTCACCTCCTGTTTGTTGCAGTGTTTCCACAGTATATGTTGTTAGAGGTACACCCCAATCCATCTGAGATGCTGTTTGCCACATGACAGATCTAGTTCCTGCTCACAGTGGATGAAAAGGGCCAACATCACCATGATGTTCCTAGGTATTGGAGTGTGTTTCTATACAATTGGCTATGGGAATGTTACCACAGCTGTTTCACATGCAATCAGCTAGGGGAGGGCTGCAATTTGTGCAGAGGCCATCAGCTGATCATGAGCATCACTTACAATACATATGCTTCTGCCTAAGCAAAGCAGGTGTAGGTCTCCACATCCACCAGAGAGGGGGTGGGGGATGCAGACAAAGGCAAATTCATGTCAGGGAGGGGTGAGAGGGTAAAACTGAAGCATGTTTGTGTCACACACCTAACAGCATAGGGTATCAAACCCCTGACAACTATGTAGTGCTAGCACAGTTTGATGCAGTTATTGGATGTGCCACATGGGTTACCTGTTGTGGAGCACTCAGAACATATATGTGATGGTGAGTGACATCTGCACACAGGGATACAGTAGCTGTATGGTAGGTGACATACACGTGCCTGTCAGCATGAACAGGTGCCAGCGTCAACACAGCCACACTCTCACACGGACACACACACACACATTGACACACGTGGCAGGGTCAGGTGTACAACTCATCGGTTGTGGGATTGCCACATCACATCACTGTGCACATATCCCGTGCACCACACAGGTCATACGGGGGCTGTATGGGTGAAGGGCACGAGGAGGTGTCTGACATCAGACAGCATGCTGCAGTATGCCCATGGGGGTTGTAGGGAGTGTGGATGTGAACATCTGCAGCATGCAACACACACACACACACACACACACACACACAAACATACAGGGTGCCAGTACTGATATGCATGGGTGCATGTCTGCACAAGTGTGTGGTGTTCGACTGTGCCAGATGGCTGTCCAAGGCTAGGCAATGGGTGTACCTTGTCATCAGGCCATATGACAATTGTCTGCATTGTGGCTCAGGGATGTAGTGTCTGCATCTGCCCACACAGGTGGGTATTGTATCTCCCATACGGTCACCTGGGTGACTATTGTGTGTGGCGCATGCTGTGCATTGCTTGCCATGTCTGTGTTCCTTAGTCCATGACATGGACAGTGTCTGGGATGTGCACACCTCCCACATGCAAGTACAGTGACATGTGGAACTGTACCTGTGGTGTCTGACCCATGTTGTGAACACAGATTATCATCAGATGTGCCAGTCCTGCTCGCCTGTGGTGAGAACTGGTAATGGCCAGCAGCTTTACCCTGCACCTACATTGAGAGAATGCTATTAGCATTCCCTGGTGTCAGTGGCATCTGTCCATACAAGGCATGTTGTCAGGCATGGTATGTCCATTGTGGGTCACATGTGATGGCATCACAGGTGGTGCAGGTGTCCATTCCGAAACATGGGGGAGGTGCACTGTCTCCACATACATGCATATTGTACAGATAGACAGGGTGACATGCCCTCTTTGGCCCACTGCTGTCACTCCATAGTTACTATCAGTGGCCAACATGCAGTGTACTACCCACATATTGGCTGTTACCTAGGCATGTGTGTGTGTATGACACATGGGTTGAGAGTGTGCTCTGGGTAATACTGGGGTTGCCAACTGTGATTGCCTGGCCTTGATGTCACATGTCTGGGTAGGGCTTTGCACCCCAGCCTCTCAGCCATATCACATCTGTTATCCCTGTATGGTGGACATTGTGATATATAAGTATGGCCACCATATAAGAAATATGCAAAACCCACTCTCCATTGACCACACAGTCACAACCACCTCTACACAGGATATGGGTTACAAACACACACACACACACACACACACACACACACACACACACACACACACACACACACACACACACACACACACACACACACACCTGTCATGTTGGGGAGTAGAACCCCTACCTAACTAGTTTATTACAATATGCAGTTATAGTACGTGCCATGGATATTACTGGAGTAGTCCTTCCCCAAAAGTTTATTTCACAATGACTGACATCAGCAGTATTGCCAAAGTAGGGTATTTGAAATTGACTGGGAGAGACTAGCCTAAAATGCATTTCTCTCTGCACAGACCATGACACACACAATACATCCAGAATTGCCATGTGTGGGGATGGAACCCTACCACAGTACTAATTCCCACTACAGCAATACGCAGTTATAGGATGTACAATAGGGAATACTGGTCTACAGCCTTCCCAGAGGTGTATTTCTAAGTGTGTGACATCAGCAACCTTGCCAAAGTTGGGTATGTGAAATGAAAGGGGTGTGAGTACCCTAAACTCATTGCGCTCTACACAGTTAGGCATGAATGCATACACACAGTTGACAGGTCTGTGGTTAGAGCTCCCACCCAACTCCTTTATCACACTATGGCCATACGTTATTACAGGACGTGCTACAGAGATTACTGGACTACAATCATCCCAGAGATGTATTTCTAGGTGCATGACATCAGCAGCCTTGCCAAAGGTGGGTATTTGAACTGTAAGGGTGTGAGTAGCCAGAAAAGCATCTCTCTCTCTCTACACAGTGAGACATGCACACAAACACACATTCACAGTTGCCAGGTTCGGGGTTGGAACTCCTACCTAACTAGTTTATCACACTACAGTGGTACACAGTTACAGGAAGCACTACAGACTTCCCAGAGGTGTATTTCTAGGTGGGTGACATCAGCAGCCTTGCCAAAGTTGGGTATATGAAATGTAAGGGGTGTGAGTACCATAAAAGCATTGCTCTCTACACAGTCAGACATGCCCACATACACACAGTTGGCAGGTTTCGGGTTTGAACTCCCACCTAACTTCTTTATCACACTATGGCAATACGTTGTTACAGGACATACTATGGAGATTACAGGGCTACAATCATCCCAGAGGTGTATTTCTAGGTGTGTGACATCAGCAGCCTTGCCAAAGGTGGGTATTTGAATTGTAAGTGGTGTGAGTAGCCTAAAAAGCATTGCTGTCTACATAGTCAGACATGCACACAAACACACACACAGTTGTCAGGCTTGGGGTTGGAACTCCTATCTAACTAGTTTATCACACTACAGCAGTACACAGTGACAATATGCGCTGCAGAGATTATTGGGCTGCAGCCTTCCCAGAGGTGTATAGGGTATGTGAAATGTAAGGGGAGTGAGTACCCTAAAAGCATTGCTCTCTACACAGTCAGACATGCATGCATACTCACACATGCACAGTTAATAGGTCCAAGATTAGAACTCCCACCAAACTCCTTTATCACACTATGGCCATATCCTGTTACAGGATGTGCTACAGAGATTACTGAGCTACATTTGTCCCAGAGATGTATTTCTAGGTGCATGACATCAGCAGCCTTGCCAAAGGTGGATATTTGAACTGCAAGGGGTGTGAGTAGCCTAAAAAGCATTGCTTTCTACACAGTCAGACATGCACACAAACAGTTGGCAGGTTTGGGGCTGGAACTCCTACCTAACTAGTTTATTACACTACAGTGGTACATAGTTACAGGATATGCTACAGAGATTACTGGGCTATAGCCTTCCCAGAGGTTTATTTCTAGGTGGGTGACATCAGCAGTCTTGCCAAAGTTGGGTATGTGAAATGTAAGGGGTGTGAGTACCCTAAAAGCATTGCCCTCTACACAGTCAGACATACACACACACACACACACACACACACACACACACACACACACACACACACACACACACACACACACACACACACACACACACACACACACACACACAAAGTTGGTAGGTCTGGGGGTAGAACTCCCATTTAACTCCTTTATCACACTATGGCCATATGCTGTTACAGGACATGCTATGGAGATTACTGGGTGGCAATTGTCCCAGAGGTGTATTTCTAGGTTTGTGACATCAGCAGCCTTGCCAAAGGTGGGCATTTGAATTGTAAGGGGTGTGAGTAGCTAAAAAGCATTTCTTTCTACACAGTTAGACATGCACACAACCCCCCCCCACACACACACACACAATTGCCAGATTTATCACACTACAATGGTACTCGGTTATGGGATGCGCTACAGAGATTACTGGACTACCGCTTTCCCAGAGGTGTATTTCTAGGTGGGTGACATCAGTAGCCTTGCCAAAGTTGGGTATGTGAAATGTAAGGGGTGTGAGTACCCTAAAAGCATTGCTCACTACACAGTCAGACATGCATGCATGCAAACACAGTTGGCAGGTCTGGGGTTAGAACTCCCAGCTAACTCCTTCATCACACTATGGCCATACACTGTTACAGGATGTACTATAGAGATTACTTGGCTGCAACTGTCCCAGAGGTGTACTTCTAGGTGCGTGACATCAGCAGCCTTGCCAATGGTGGGTATTTGAACTGTAAGGAGTGTGAGTAGCCTAAAAAGTATTGCTCGCTACACAGTCAGACATGCACACAAACACACACGCACTCACAGTTGCTAGGTTTAGGGTTAGAACTCTTACCTAACTAGTTTATCACACTACAGTGGTACGCAGTTACAGGATGCGTGACAGAGATTAGTGGGTTACAGCCTTCTCAGAGGTGTATTTCTAGGTGGATGACATCAGCAGCCTTGACAAAGTTGGGTATGTGAAATGTAAGGGTGTGAGTACCCTAAAAGAATTGCTCTCTGCAGAGTCAGACGTGCATACACACACACATAGTTGGCAGGTATGGGGTTAGAACTCCCACCAAACTCCTTTATCACACTATGGCCATATGCTGTTACAGGATGTGCATTGGAGATTACTGGACTGTGATTGTCCCAGAGGTGTAGTTCTAGGTGCGTGGTATCAGCAGCCTTGCCAAAGGTGGGTATTTGAATTGTAAGGGATGTGAGTAGCCTAAAAAGCATTGCTCTCTACACAGTCAGACATGCACACAAACACACACTCACACACAGAGTTGCCAGGTTTGGGGGTGGAACTCCTAACTAACTAGTTTATTACACTACAGCAGTGCAACTACAGGATGAGATACAGTCTTCCCAGAGGTGTATTTCTAGGTGGGTGACATCAGCAGCCTTGCCAAAGTTGGGTATGTGAATTGTAAGGGGTGTGAGTGGCCTGAAAGGCATAGTTGTCGACACAATTAGTGACAGACAGGCACACATACATACGCACACACAGATTCAGACACACACAGTTGCCATGTCTGGGGTTTGATCTCCTACCTAACTACATTATTACACTACAGCAGTATGCAGTTACAGCATGCACTATGGAGATTACTGGGCTACAGCCTTCCCAGGGGAGTATTTCTAGGTGGGTGACATCAGCAGCCTTGCCAAAGTTGGGTATGTGAATTGTAAGGGGTGTGAGTACCCTAAAAGCATTGCTCTCTACACAACGAGACATGCACTCATACACACAGTTGGAGGTCTGGGGTTAGAACTCCCACCTAACTCCTTTATCACACTAATGCCATACGCTGTTACAGAACATGCTACAGAGATTACTGGGCTGCAATTGTCCCAGAGGTGTATTTCTAGGTGCGTGACATCAGCAGCCTTGCCAAAGGTGGGTATTTGAACTGTAAGGGGTGTGAGTAGCCTAAAAAGCATTGCTTTCTATGCAGTCAGACACACACACACACACACACACACACACACACACACACACACACACACACACACACACACACACACAGTTGCCAGGTTTGGGGTTTGGGGTTGGAACTCTTTCCTAACTAGTTTATCACACTACAGCAGTACACAGTTACGGGATGCTCGACAGAGAATACTTAGCTGCAATCTTCCCAGAGGTGTATTTCTAGGTAGGTGACATCAGCAGCCTTGCCAAAGTTGAGTATGTGAATTGTAAAGGATTACAAGCAACAGTTTTAGAGCAAATACAAGATTATAAATATAACTGTTTAAATATAAAACATTTGTTACGAAAAAAAGAAGCTGTTTTCATTTTAAAATTCAAAACTTTATTTCCTGAGGGTTTAAATGAAGATTTTAATTGGAGAATGCTTATAAATTGAATTTTGGTGTTTTATATGATTAATTGTATAATTGAATTAATTAATCAATTAATGTTGTGTATATATATGTGAACAGAGTTTTAAGTTATTTGTACTCCTTGAAGGCTCAGGCCGAGACGTCAGAGAAAGAGAGAGAAATCTGCAATAAATTGTTCTTTGGTGGATCCTGTTTCGTTGTTTCTTCCTGTGGTGTGCTTTTGGTTGTTTCATTGATGTCCACGGATCCTCTTCTACAATTTCCACGGGTTCTTCGTGACACCATGGACGGCAGTCAGTTGTCTTTGGACAATTTTCTCACTAATTCCACTGAGAGAGGTGAGTGTCTGCCTTTAAACAGAAATTCAACAGACAAAAATATCCCTATTTGGGAACAATGGGATCATGATCGGAAGAAGCGCTTTCCCAATCCCTTTTCATCTGTGGGTAGGAAAAATTCCTTACCGTTGAATGCTGAGCATAAATCATTGTTTGAAAACCTAGAGAAAAAAATGTGGAAGGAAACGGCAACTTTTTTCAATGTGTGTGGTTTACAGAGATATATTGACACAGAAATTACACCAAGGGGTCTAAGGGTGTATAAGGATCCTACGACACCCTTTGACTTAACAATAGATACGGAGATTGCTTTTCATAAGCGGTGGGTTGCCACTGCCCATAACTGTGTTACGGAATGGCTTCACATTTTGGTAGAGCGGGACCAATTGAAACAAACTGAACTATGTACAGATATTAAAAAGTTATGTTGGGATATATCTAAATGTGTTCCTGCATCCACTTTAAATGACTTTCTTGTTCAAACTCATGATAAACTCAAAGAGGTCGAACTAACCTTAATAGAACGTAAGAAAGGTAAACTTGTTAGAGACTTACGGGACTATGAAATGAATAAGGCTTTCCTCACGAGGACCAACCGTAACAAAGGACGCAAACGCGTCAGATTTCAAGAGGAATCTAGTCATTCACGTCATCAGAATTCGTCGGCGTCTGCTTCCGAAGGTGGATTTACTTCTGGAGAGGAGGAATATGAGGATTCAGAGTTTCCTGGTTTACCAGCAGCTCAACAACCGGGTAGATTTCGGCAAGCGTTTCGTCCAGAATCATTTCAGTCCTCTAAGAACGCGCAAGGACAGAAACGCCAACGCGAATTTGTACAGCATACAACACATGAACAGTACGGACAAGGGGGCCATAAGAGAGGTAAATGGTAACCCAGTTCGTTATAACATCAGTGACTATGTGGTTAATCTATCTAGATACATATTCAGTGATGAAGAAATGATAGTTTTGAATCTAGGTTTAAAATTCATACCTACAGTTGTGTCAAGGCTACATGATTTAAAAACTGATGTGTATAGGTTTGGTAGGAAATTACATCTTAAACATTTTTTTAGTCAAAGTAATAACCAGCTTCAGGATGATTCCGACGAGAGTTCTAATGTCTCATCTGATAGCTTTTACTCATGTACATCTGACGAGTTTGTTAATGCATATTCTAAGCTCAATACAGAAAAAGTACCTTCTAATAGTCATTTTACACCTAATATTTTACATAGTGAAGTCTTGAATTTTGTGAAAATGGTTAACCACACACTTGAAACAACGTATAATTCCTTTATGTGTAATAAAAGGAATATTAAATATAACATGACTTCTAAGGAATGGCAAACTTTAACATCTTTAAGCAAGAGGGATGACATAATTTTTAAACCTGCCGATAAAGGTAACAAAATGGTAGTTCTTGACCCTAATGATTATTACAACATGTGCATGGAACATCTTAATGATATTGATACCTATGAAAGAGTTAATATTGAAAGATACAACTTTTCAATTATGGAATATAAAAATCTTATATCTAAAGGTTTGAGACTAGGATATTTTGTGGCCAATGATGTTAAGAACAAATTTCAAACTGATGATTGTGACATGGCTTATTTTTATTGCCTACCCAAAATACATAAAGATTTACTGAAACCATCTGGTAGACCTATTGTTTCGGGTCGAAAATATTTTTTACGTAATTTGGGTATTTTTTTACATCATTTTTTTTCACCGTATGCTAAGGCATTGCCTTCTTTTTTGGTTGATGTATTTGATTTTCTTGACAAAATTAGAAATGTTAGATGGAATAACAACATGTATTGGGTCACTATTGATGTAAAGAGCCTATACACAAGCATCAGCCATAGTTTTGGCATCGAGGCTAT
The DNA here is from genome assembly GCF_019279795.1 of Protopterus annectens. Taxonomy (NCBI): domain Eukaryota; kingdom Metazoa; phylum Chordata; order Ceratodontiformes; family Protopteridae; genus Protopterus; species Protopterus annectens. The sequence goes on along the minus strand of NC_056741.1, from coordinate 441,089,889 downwards.
CAGACTCTTTTTGGGTAACTCGCCTGCAACTGAGTTTATAGTAGAACTAACTCAGTTTTCTTTAACTAATAATTTTTTTGAATTTCATAACAAGCTATATTGACAAAAACAAGGCACTGCCATGGGGGCTGCCTTTGCCCCCATGTATGCAAATTTAGCCATGGGTTTGTTTGAACTAGAATATATATATAAACATGAGTTTTTTCACAAGCATGTCATTAAGTATTATCGATATGTGGACGATTTAATTTTTTTGGTAGAAGGGGAACAGGCTTTGGCCCATCAATTTTTTGTTGATTTAAATCTCAACAGATTTTCTTTAAAATTTGATGGATTAAAAATAGCCACCTGTGTTCCTTTTCTTGATGTCATACTAGACATTTCCAAGGGTTATGAGTTAGTCACCTCAGTAAATAGAAAATTCACAGGAACTACGCAATATGTACATAGTTCGAGCGGCCATCCACCACATACCATTAACTCCCTACCATATAGTGAAATCTTGCGTATTAATAGATTATTTAATAGCAAGGACATATTTTATAAAGAGTTAGATCTATTATACAATTCATTTTTAAAGAGGGGATATCATAGTGCCACACTAGAAGATAGTTATGGAAAATTTTGTAATAATATTGAAAGACAACATAAACATGACAACATGTACAGCAAACATGATGATTTAATGATCATGAATAAAAATCAGATGATAAAGAAGTCATGTATTTCATCACCATGTATAGCTGTTTTACTGTTCAACTTGTTAAAATAGTTTCTCAATTTTGGAACTATTTATGTTCTTTAAATAATGTCAAGTCTTGGTTAAATGTTGATTTAAAATTTTCATACTGCAGGGGAAGAAGTGTCAGAGATATGTTAGTAAAAAGTAAGTTTAACTTTCCAAGTGACATTATATCTCATCATCTTACAAGTAGAGGGACGCATCAATGTGGCAAATGCAAAGCTTGTAAGTTTGTGGTTCCCTCTTTTGAATGTATTAATAATATTTCTTTTCAAGTTAAAGATTCTTTTCATTGTCTTTCAGAAAGGGTTATTTATGCTTTGTGCTGCCCTTGTAAAAAGTTTTATATCGGAGAGACTAAGAGAGCCTTTAAAATAAGGCTCTTGGAACATATTAGAGACATTGTTAATAAAAGGGAGGAAAGTCCTGTAGCAATGCATTTTCTACAGTTTCATAATAGTGATTTCAATGGATTACAAGCAACAGTTTTAGAGCAAATACAAGATTATAAATATAACTGTTTAAATATAAAACATTTGTTACGAAAAAAAGAAGCTGTTTTCATTTTAAAATTCAAAACTTTATTTCCTGAGGGTTTAAATGAAGATTTTAATTGGAGAATGCTTATAAATTGAATTTTGGTGTTTTATATGATTAATTGTATAATTGAATTAATTAATCAATTAATGTTGTGTATATATATGTGAACAGAGTTTTAAGTTATTTGTACTCCTTGAAGGCTCAGGCCGAGACGTCAGAGAAAGAGAGAGAAATCTGCAATAAATTGTTCTTTGGTGGATCCTGTTTCGTTGTTTCTTCCTGTGGTGTGCTTTTGGTTGTTTCATTGTACTATGGAGATTACTTGGCTGCAACTGTCCCAGAGGTGTACTTCTAGGTGCGTGACATCAGCAGCCTTGCCAATGGTGGGTATTTGAACTGTAAGGAGTGTGAGTAGCCTAAAAAGTATTGCTCGCTACACAGTCAGACATGCACACAAACACACACGCACTCACAGTTGCTAGGTTTAGGGTTAGAACTCTTACCTAACTAGTTTATCACACTACAGTGGTACGCAGTTACAGGATGCGTGACAGAGATTAGTGGGTTACAGCCTTCTCAGAGGTGTATTTCTAGGTGGATGACATCAGCAGCCTTGACAAAGTTGGGTATGTGAAATGTAAGGGGTGTGAGTACCCTAAAAGAATTGCTCTCTGCAGAGTCAGACGTGCACGCATACACACACACATAGTTGGCAGGTCTGGGGTTAGAACTCCCACCAAACTCCTTTATCACACTATGGCCATATGCTGTTACAGGATGTGCATTGGAGATTACTGGACTGTGATTGTCCCAGAGGTGTAGTTCTAGGTGCGTGGTATCAGCAGCCTTGCCAAAGGTGGGTATTTGAATTGTAAGGGATGTGAGTAGCCTAAAAAGCATTGCTCTCTACACAGTCAGACATGCACACAAACACACACTCACACACAGAGTTGCCAGGTTTGGGGGTGGAACTCCTAACTAACTAGTTTATTACACTACAGCAGTACGCAACTACAGGATGAGATACAGTCTTCCCAGAGGTGTATTTCTAGGTGGGTGACATCAGCAGCCTTGCCAAAGTTGGGTATGTGAATTGTAAGGGGTGTGAGTGGCCTGAAAGGCATAGTTGTCGACACAATTAGTGACAGACAGGCACACATACATACGCACACACAGATTCAGACACACACAGTTGCCATGTCTGGGGTTTGATCTCCTACCTAACTACATTATTACACTACAGCAGTATGCAGTTACAGCATGCACTATGGAGATTACTGGGCTACAGCCTTCCCAGGGGAGTATTTCTAGGTGGGTGACATCAGCAGCCTTGCCAAAGTTGGGTATGTGAATTGTAAGGGGTGTGAGTACCCTAAAAGCATTGCTCTCTACACAACGAGACATGCACGCATACACACAGTTGGAGGTCTGGGGTTAGAACTCCCACCTAACTCCTTTATCACACTAATGCCATACGCTGTTACAGAACATGCTACAGAGATTACTGGGCTGCAATTGTCCCAGAGGTGTATTTCTAGGTGCGTGACATCAGCAGCCTTGCCAAAGGTGGGTATTTGAGCTGTAAGGGGTGTGAGTAGCCTAAAAAGCATTGCTTTCTATGCAGTCAGACACACACACACACACACACACACACACACACACACACACACACACACACACACACACACACACACAGTTGCCAGGTTTGGGGTTGGAACTCTTTCCTAACTAGTTTATCACACTACAGCAGTGCGCAGTTACGGGATGCTCGACAGAGAATACTTAGCTGCAATCTTCCCAGAGGTGTATTTCTAGGTAGGTGACATCAGCAGCCTTGCCAAAGTTGAGTATGTGAATTGTAAGGGGTGTGAGTGACCTAAAAGACGTAGCTTTCTACACAGTCAGTGACAAATACGCACACATATGCACACACGCTCAGCTGTCACGTCTGGGGTTTGACCTTCTTCCTAACTACATTATCACACTACAGCAGTATGCAGTTACAGCATGTACTACGGAGATTACTGGACTACAGCCCTCCCAGGGGAGTATTTCTAGGTGGGTGACATCAGCAGCCTTGCCAAAGGTGGGTATGTGAATTGTAAGGGGTGTGAGTGGCCTAAAAGGGATTGTTCTCTATACAGTCAGTGAGAGACAGACATGCACACAAACACTGACACACGCTCACACACACAGTTGCCATGTCTAGGTTAGAACTCCTACCTAACTAGTTTATCACAATACAACAGTAAGCAGTTATGGGACGCACCATGGAGATTACTGGGTGCAATTCTCCCAAAGGTGTATTTCACATTGGATGACTTCAGCAGGCTTGTCAAGGTAGCACTATGGGGTGGGCAGTGTGTGTATGGCCCATAACCCATTCATGTAGGGGTGACATGCCACATGCGTCCACACACGGGGTCATATGTCACAGGTATGTGTATACAGCTACTAGATGACTACGTCATTGTACAGCCATGTTGCACAGCTAGCATGTGGACCACATAGTCTGTGGTACTGACAGGTACTGGTCGCTAGTAACTGCATTGAGTGACATCTGCACCTGATGTTTTTGGGGCCCTTTGGCTGTGTGCTGGGTGGGACAGGCGTGGATGGCTCCTTGACATGGTCACCCTCTTCCGTACATCTATATCCATCTACCTTTGGCTTATTATGGTGTGTTGTCCTTACATATATGTCTGTATTCCTATCCACTGTGTGTGCAAGGCATGGGTGGTTCATACTGACATGTGTCTGCATTGACAACTGCAACCACCAGATGTGCCTGGTCCACTGGTGTCTGCATACATGGTCTTCATGTGTTTAATTGTGTGAGCATGCCCAGTAAGGCCATCTGTTTTGCATGTGTGGATCATGTGCAGTGGTTTGTACTGCACTGCTGACCTTTGTGTTATACACTGAAAGGTAGCATGCTGTGTCTGCAGGGTATCCATTGATCATTTGGCATTGACTGTTGCAACATGTCTGCATAGGGGGAACACCTGACTATTTCTATGTTTATACACGGGATTGAGGGGGCGCACCTGACTGTTATGATATTTTTATGTAGGGTGGGGGGACACACCTGACACTTGTACACATTTGCTAGGACTGTACTGGTATGTCCTGTAGTCCATTTCAGTCATTAGTCTTACCTATCGTGCTAGCTAAGCCATACCAGTGTACTACCGTTCTTATCTTTTGATTACATGCACATTAGTTTCTGACTTCCTAGCCATCACAACTGACTTCCCACTACCTGGCCTGCTGTAGTGTGCCCGTGTAGGCCTGGGGGGATGGTCACCCATAGCCCTTATTCAGAGGCCATAGTACAGATTTGTTTGTGTTTGTCTACACCTGTCCTGCTGGCTGTGACTTTTGTTGGGTATGTGACCCCCCCCTCCTGACTGGCATGTCTGAGTCTCTTATCTTGTGGGTGCCCCAGTATTGGGGGTGGTGCTGCAGGGCTACCTATGTCGGATGCACATAGTACACTCCCTATGCATGGTTAGGCACAGGTAGTGTAATGTTTGGCATCCCTTATGCTGTATGTGAGAGTCAGAGAGAGGTGCTATTCTCTGGGTTCCTCTCATGTCAAAGTATGTGCTATGTGTTGCCTCTTTGCCAGGGCCAGGGCATACTGGGCATGCCTCCTTCTGCTTACTGGGGCAGGCTCAGGTTATTCCTCCTCCGAGTCACTCTGTGCCTGTGCAGGCTTTGGCATTGGTGGGGGGCTGTGTGGTCCTGCCCCTTGCTGCTCCTGCTGCAGCTGTTTCTGCAGGATCATATTGTGTAGCATGGCACATATAAGGACAATTTGGGTACATGTAGTTGGTGAGTACTGCAAGGCTCCACCGGATGTTTCCAGGCTTCGGAACCATGACTTGAGCATCCCAAACACATGCACTATTATGATTCTTGTTTGTGCGTGTGCCTCATTACGGAGTTCTTGTTCAAGAGTGTGTGTGTGTTTCTGATGGGTGTTACAGCCATGGCTCCAGTGCGTATCCAGCATCCCCTACTAGGTGATCGTGTGGGATGTCCCCATTGGCAAATTTCTGGTACAGCTGCGTCAGATGCCAGATGTGGGAATCGTGATAACTTCCAGGGCAGCCAGCACACATGTTCAGTATTATGCCCTGGGCATCGCACATGACCTGGCAGTTGATGGAGGGGAAGCCCTTGCGGTTGATGTAGATCCTACCCTGCTCACCGGGTGGTGCTTTGATGCATATGTGCATGCAGTCTATTGCACCCACTACCTCAGGGTATTCTGCTATTTGGTGGAAGAGATGCATATTGCTGGCCAACACCTCATGGGTGAGGGGGAAATATATGTGCTCACTGACATGGTCTGCCATGGCATCCAGGAACTAGTGGAGTACCCTGGATGTTTATGCCTGTGAAATCACCATCATATCCCCAGTTGGCATTTGGAAGGTACCTGTAGCTAGTATTCTTAGGCCTACACATACCTTCTTTTCCACTGGGATGAGTTCCCCTCTGTTAGTTCTGTGAGTCAGGCATGGCCATCACAGCTCAACAATTTGCTATAGGAGGTCCCTGTTCACCCTATAGCGCTCCACTATCTCCAGCTCATGTAGCCCTTGGTAGGTTACACTGGGTCTATACACTCTTCTCCGTCTCCTCACTGTGGGTTGGTCAGCAGCATTCACATCCTCACCACCCTCAGCCTCTTCTACAAGTTGCATGATAGCTATTGCAGCCCCTAACATTTTGCTGTTCTGAGTGTTAAAAGTTCCCTGCTTGTTTACACCGGTGGTGTAGGGTGTGGGAAAAACCAGAGGGGTAGGTGTTTCCATAATTTAGAGTGGCATTCTGGGTTGGGCTGGTCTGCTGCCCGTGTAATTGGCTGGTTCCAATACATTTCACCTGGCAGCGAACTTAAGCCTTATAATTGGCCATTGGCATGCTTCCTCAATGATATGCCACCTTAATTTGGTGCTGTCATGTCCCCAATTTTGAATTTTGCAGATCCGTACTCGGTTACTAACCGAGTACATTTCTGCATATTACGCTAGTCCTGCGCGTCCTGATTCCAGCTTCCTGGATGGCAGATTTACCTTATTTGTATGATATTCACCTGCAAATGGGATAATTTGTATACGGGGCTGGGAACGTGCAGTATTAGTGCTAGAGCGCTCGTGCACATCAAATGGCCACGTACGTGGATCGTTTGGCTGGCATATTGGGAAAATTACACTCTTACACTAATCATGCACGTAGTGCAAGCTTTTGAGAATCCGGGGATATGTCTTCTCATCATTTGTTTCGGAACCTTCTTCTATATCCTGTTTATTTTTTTCTCATCTGCTTTTTCTTTTATTTCTATTACTTCTAAAATTTCTTCTCTGTTCATTTTCTTCTTTCTTTTTCTACCTGGATTGCAAAGCGGCCATTTTCCTTGCAGGAGCAGCTACACTGTTCCTGCACAGAAAGCAGATGTTCATGAATCCATGGGGTACATCTTCCCCTGGATTCAGTAAACTTCTGTGCAGGAATAGCTTATTCCTGCACAGAAGGGACCGTTTGCATGCAGCATGGTAGAGTGCCATGCATATTCATGAAGTCATGCTGCCATTCTGTAATACGGACACGATTCTGTGTATGAGTGCAGAGGGTGTCTGAGAGCAGTGCTCTCACAATACACATGCCTCTTGCACACCAGAATTGCCATATGGCAATTTGAATAGAACAAAATCACTCGTTACACCTCCCATCCCATCAGGGTATGAAATCTGAACAAAGCCATATGGGACAATTGTCCCCACAAGCCGAGAAAGTTGATAGAATTACAGGTTTAGCATTAGCATAAATTTTCAGAAGGGTATGAAGTATATAATGCACACCTCTCAACCTGTCAGAGTAAGAAATCTGGGCAAAGCCATAAGGGAAAATTGTCCCTACAAATCTAGAAAGTTGATAGAATAACGGGTTTAGCATTATCATGGATATTCTGAAGGGTATGAACTAAAAATCGCAACAAATACATTTTTTTTCACATGTGCAATAACGTTTAAGTGTAGCTGCATGGGTGTGCTCATTGCTTAGTTATGCTTAGCCCAGCTTGAATGACACGATAAGTTAAACAGCAATAGACATCCAACATAAGCATTAGTGCAATAGTGTAGCGGTTAGAGCATACACTTGCATATAGTCATTCACAGCTCGAGCCTCACCAAAGCCATTTCCATTTTTTATGTGTAATCATTACAATTTTAATTTATTTGCAGATTTATGTAGGAAGTAACTTATATTTCTCAACCAGAGTAGTGTATTAGGCCCAGATGTGAGGTGTCAGTGTAATAAAGTAGTGAAACCCCCATATAAACACAAATGCCCCATACAGTATAGTCACACAAGAATAAATATTATTACAGCACATTGTAGGATGTCAAGTAAGGTAAACAAATTTATAATATGTAATGAATGATGACTCAATCCCATACAGGTGGTAGTCCAATAAAATAAAACATAAGCAATGCTAAGTATTGCACAGCTATGCTGACCGGATGTAAGCATTGTGGAAATATAAATGCTTAGCAATGAGTAGCCCAGCTCAGTGGATTTGCCCATTGGTAAGCAGTGTGGAACCTGCCCCTTTCAGCACTGCCAACCTTAGCTTAGCAGGTTTTCCCATAGCTTAGGTTAGCTCAGCATATTCAAAACAGTCCAATCATGGCAAAGGGTGGAAGATCAGCCATATTTAAACCCTGCAGGCAGGAATACAGCTCATAACTGGTTGTAGCTCCCCATTGTAGGCAGTATGGCAGGTTTTGTAGAGGGCATGCACTTATGCATGCAGCACTGGAGTATACAGGAGTCCAAGGTAATGGTAGTACTCCTGGTAAAAAAACATGAGGTGAGACTGCTGCAGGACCAGTACCAGGGCTCCCAATACAAAGTGGAAGCCTGGGAAAGTCTTGCACATGATCTCACCAGTGCTGCTGGTATCCCTCAGACTGGTGAGCAGGTCCAGAACCACTATGCCAACTTGAAACAGAAGAAGAGCTCTTGGAACAGTGGGTCTAAGAAGCAAGACAGATGGGTGATGTCCCAGCAGTGTGTAAGGATTTATAGCAATAACTGTTTACCAAAGTCCAGCCTGTGTATGTGATGGATAAGTATGCATGAATGTTTCTCTATTTGCATTACAGCTCCAGCTGAGCAGGTTGCTTACCAAGAAGCCCATGCCAGTAGGTTGCAAAGGCTGTGTCACAAGGCCGGTGAGTAACAATCCTGCTTGTGGTAATCATACCAAATAAATATAAAGGAGTAAAATGTCACCTGGCAGTATAACAAAAATGTGTATGGTTTGTACTGAATAAACCAGACAATATGACAGTAATAGTCCCATATAGGTCATATTTAAATAAAACTGTAATTGCCTGGCAATAAAGTTCTAAATCCTGGACTGGTTGTGTTTACTCTGGTATTGTATGGCTTGAAATGTTGCATGCACCAAGATCTGATATCTGAATAGTAATGTTGTGTTAACCACTTTTTCCACACTATGGAATAGTAAAATATGCCTAGGACTGTCTGTATAAGAATGTTGCAATTACAAGTTCAGATTGTACAATCAAGAGAGAATTAGAAAGAAAACATTGAAAAAAGAGACAAGTGTTTTTCAATATCTCACTCTAATGAAACGCAAATTGTTGTATTTTTAGCAGACACAGCCATGGTTCAAATCCTGGGAGTGGTAGCAAGCTGTATGCATAATTTCAACTAGGATTTTGTGAATATGTGTAGAAACAGTCAGGTAGTGTTAACAACCATTCCCCCCACAGGTCTTCCAGGTAAGAGAAGTATAAAGTAGCTATTAGAAGGTTTAATTATACACTGTGTATAAGCATATCGCTGCCCACACCAAGGCCATAGGTTATTGTAATAATACTTGTAGAGTAATGATTAGAGTAATTATCATTAAAGTTGTGAGTACTGCAAGGATATGCAAGTTGTTAATTGACATCTCTCTCTGTCCCCCACCATATCTGCAAATCACAAATCAATGGGTATGTTTTACACCAAACCTACTGTTGGGACATATGTCCTATTGTTCAACAAATATTGAAATGTGTTTCTATTAATGTTCCATATTGAAATACTATCATTGCTGGCCTGTTGCAATCAATGTAACCTGCACACCATTGTAATGGCCATTGTAGTTTCATATATGCATGTGTTCTGTTTGCTATGCAACTGTTCCAAATCTGTTGTTTTGGGTTAATGGGAATATCTATGCATGCTGTTATAACTAATTCTGGATTATAAGTCCAAGAAATATCATTCCCCACAGGACTAACACTACCTGTGCCAAACTCAGTCCAAGCACATAAACTAACATAAAAGGCACAGTAGTGATGCAGGCAGTAAACACAGCACTAACCAAAACGCAGGAAACAAAGCTGAAAGGACCGGTGCTTCATGAACTTTAAAATTGAAGTGATATGTATGACTGTGCTTTTTACATATATTATGAGACCATTTTTACGAGAGCATTTTTATGAGAGGCTTTATTGTTAGTGCTGTGCAATTAGTATGAATTTATGCAGTTTTTTGTTTTTTATGCATTTCTATTTATGTTTTATGAGTGGTATAGGTGTTTTTATTTTACTATGGTTAATGTATTTTAGAGTAAGCACTTTATTTATGTTGTGTACTATGATAGTTGCACTGTGCCTTTAATGGTTTATCTGTTTTTGGACCTTTTTTGCCATATAAGGGTGTACAAGAGGGGCTTCTTTTGGTCTGAAGAAGCCTATCCAGGTGAAAGTGCTTACCACGTCTCCTGTTTGTATCACAATAAATCCGAATTTTAAAGTTCATGAAGCAGCGGTTCTTTCAGCTTTGTTTCCTGTATTTTGGTTAATGCTGTGTTTACTGCCTGCATCACTACTGTGCCTTTTATGTTAGTTTATAATCCTGGATTGTGTTGACTATTATTAACCCACATATGTTCTAAAACTGCAACACCATAGCACATTTGGGAAGGCTGGTCTCAGCAGACCCACCTCTCCCACCTCATCTGGCCATGGCACTAGGCCCCAGCACATCTGGGAACAAACCCAGGGCCTCCTCGTCTGCTGGTCCTGCACCCCCTTGGGGTGGAACCACCTCAGGGGATGGGGCTCGTCCCCCCGGGAGTGGGCGTGGACAGGATACCATCACTCAAAGCCAGGTCCAGGGATTCATATGTAGCAAGCTCCAAAAGGGGTTTGGAGATCTGCTACACCAGCTTGAGAGCCACATGGCACAATTTGAGGGTCAGCCTGCCCCTCCTGATCAGCCTCCAGCACAGTTACCTTTGCGGCCATGAAGGTGCATTGGTAACTGCCTATGGGTGGGGACCTCAGTCCCACTGTTTCCATTTGGGGGCTCATGGTCTTCTGTTTTCCAAACACCCCTCCCCGTCCAAGAGGTTTACCCCCATATGTGTCATATACCAACCCTGTATGCTGTCTTGTTTGTCTTGTCTGTCTTCCTACCCCCAAATATACCTACTATCTTTCCACAACATCCCACTCTCACCTTAAAAAAATGACAATCTGTTCCCAAAATAAAAATCTCGCCCCATACATAGCTGTCCATTTCACACAAGTGCCCACTGGACACATGTAATCTGGTCTAATTGGCTTCACAACACATTATTGTTGTCCTCACCCCTCTCTCAGGGGGTTGAGTGTCCAAGTATAACTCCAAATTCAGTATATATGCACAGATGTTGCTGTAGAAGAAATGGACAGCTCTGGACCTAACCTACACCCATCCTGCACATCTCTAGCTACTTTCCCTATTGTCTTTCCCTCTGCATGCCCTCTTTTCACCACTTTCCTATCACCCCTTTTTTCTTTTCTTTTAAAGAAATTAGCACGGGGGTAAACAGGAGTAAGCTGTTTTAAGCAGTAGTAAGTGGGATTAAGCCTGTTTTCATGGCACTAAGCAATGCCTACACAGATAAAGCACTTTTAAGGCTGTCTGTAAGCATATTTAACTGGAAATTAGCATTGCTTACCGTTGCACAAACATGCTCAAAGCTGCTCAAAACTGCCTTAACCACTCTGTATCCAGCAGTCCTTGTTCTTGCCTAGCAACAAAATAAACAGCCCTTGGAGGTCTTGAACCCAGGACCCTGCACACCATAGCCTATGCACGTTATCAGTAAGCCACCTCAGCTGCATTGCTGCAGGATGTCTTCTCAAACATACGCTTCTTTACAGCCAGTTTACAATAGGGAAGAGACAAGTGCGCAATTAGTAAGGAGTGGTATCTCTAAATATATATATATATATATATATATATATATATATATATATATATATATATATATATATATATAAATAGAAACATACATAGAGAGAGAGAGAGAGCATGAGATATATTCATAGGTTCATAGGTAAGTACTAGGCTATTGGCCCTAGGGCCTATACAAGCCTAGCCAAATGAGTTCCCTGGCTTTCACCACACAAGCATTTTCCTGTGCCCCTGCTGAGCACAGCCACAGCGGTGATTCCCAGGGTGAATTTCCTATCACCCAACCAATTGTCAAGATATCTCTTAAAGAGGGCTAAATAAGGAGCTTGACATGAATGGGCAGCCTATTCCAGAGCAGGAGAAGTCTCTTGGACAGGAATCTATCCCTCCAGCATGTTCTGTTTATTGTGGTGACAAGGTTTAGGTAACTGGAGCGTGTGGCTCAGAGAGACTGGTAGCATGTCCATCAGGTCTGGGTTAGACATGGCTTTGTACGTTAGGCAGAGGTTGCCTTAGAGTAGGCAATATGCAATGGAGTAGAGCTGGAGTTTTTTGAGATGGTCGGTGTATGGCATCTGTTTGAGGCTTGTAATTCTCTTAGTGAGGTATTTCTGTGGCCTTTCCAGCTGTTGAAGATGTCTTGTAAGGTACATGCCAAATGGGGCATTGTACTCTATGATGGGTCTAATAAGAAATGATCAGAGAGGAACGATGACCTCTCTTTTTCTGGAGGAGAACCCCTTTGTGATGGGGTGTGCCACATAGAAGGATTTCCAGACTACTGTGGCGACGTGATTATCAAAGGAGAGACTACTATCCACCTGTATCCCAAGGTCTCTTATCACACTTTTGGTGTTTAGTAGGCTACTGTCTATCTGGTACTTCATAGGTATGGTATGTTTCCCAAAGGAGATGACAATGCACTTCTTGGCATTGAGCTTTAGGCTATGACTTTGACACCAAGCATCAGTCTCAGTGAGGCCTCTTTGTAGAATGTCCACATCTTTAGGTGAATCGAGTATGGCTCCTAGTTTTCAGTTGACTGTGAATTTCATTAGCCAGAGACCAGTTGTATTAGCCTGGACTTCAGAGAAGTAGATACCAAACAGGAGATGACCCAGGACCAAACCTTGTGGTACTCCACTTGCCACTGGTCTGAAGTTAGATTTGGAGTCGGCTACTTTCACTGTGTGGGTTCTGTCAGTGAGCCAGTTGGCCACCCATCTTATGACATAGGGATTTATGCCTAGTCCAGTGAGCTTATCTATAATACCAGAGTGGGGGATGGTGTCAAAAGCCTTGGTGAGGTCAAGATAGGCTGTGTGCACTACATTACCCTCATCTATGGCTCTAGTGACTGCTTCAAAGAAGTCAATCAGTTTTTTTTCCCCTCCTCATCATCATCACCATCAGCCCCCTTTTTCCCATTTTTCTACATGGGGTCGGAGTATCATGTTAACTGTTGCCAACTCTCTCTATTCAGTGCCACACTCCTGCCTTCTTCAACACTCATGCCTGACTTTCGCAGATCCTCTTTCACACAATCAATCCACCTCTTTGCTGGACATCCTCACTTCCTCTTACCTTCTTCCTGTCTGTCCCAAATCTTCTTCACCAGATTGTCCTCTGCTTTTCTACACATGTGCCCAAACCACCATAATCTGTTCTCTTTTATCTTTCCTGCAATTGGAGCTACTTTGGCTTCTGCTCTTATGTCCTCATTTCTTCATCTGTCCCACAGTGTGCATCCTCCCACCTTTCTCAGGCACTCCATTTCCATCACCTCTAGCTTCTTCACCTGTTCTGCCTTTACTGCCCAGGTTTCTGTACCGTACAGTAGTACTGGTCATGCCACTGTCTTGTACACCTTACTTTTCAGCTTCTTTGGCATTCTTCTGTCATAGACTACACCTGGAACTCTATGCCAGTTGGCTGCAGCCCCTCTGATTCTAGCTTTGACCTCTTCATTCAGACTACCCTTCTCCTCAACTACCCCTCCCAGATACCTGACGCTGTTTACCTGTTCCACTATCTTCCCTTCTATCTCTATTTTCAGCTTCTTCTGATTTCCCCAATTTGCTGCCATTACCACTGCCTTATCTTTGCTTATTTTCATCCCATGTGCCTTCAGATTTGCATTCCATTCTCCTATCCTTTCATGAAGTTCTAGCTCAGTCTGCCTGTACTGCCACATCATCTGCATACAGCAGGTTTGTTGATCCATCCCCTCCAACCTGTTTGCTAATGTAGTCCATCACCAGTATGAAAAGCAGTGTGCTCAGAGCTAAACCCTGATGTACACCCACTCCCATTGTGAACCCCTCTGTGAGGCCAAACACTGTTCGTACTTGAGTCATTGGATCCTTGTACATAGTCTGCACTAATTCTACCAATGTTTCTGGGACTTCAAATAACTGCAGTACTGCCCAGATCAGCTTTCTTGGAACCTTGTCATATGCTTTCTCCAAGTCTAGGAATGCCCATTTGGACTCTCTCCTCATCTTTATTTTCTTCTCAAGAATCTGTCTCAAATCAAACATTGGGTCAATTGTGCTGCATCCTGATCTGAATCCAAACTGCTTATCTGCCATCTTACATTCTACTACTCTGTGTATCCATTTATCAATCAACCTCTCCAGAACTTTCATGCAATGTAATAGGAGTTTGATGTCTCTGTACTGCCTACAGTTGTGGATGTCCCCTTTGTTCTTGTACACTGGCATGAGTATGATTATTCTCCAGTCATGTGGGATACTTCTTTCTCTCCACACTGTTATTAGTACCCTCAGGAGCCATTTCTCCCCTAACTCACCCATCATCTTTATCATATCTGGTGTGATCTCATCTGAACCTGCTGCTTTCCCTGACTTCATCTTCCTAAGTGCTGTTCTTACTTCTTCCAGGGTGGGCTCCTCTTCTTCTCTCATTGTAGACTGTTTCTGGGGCAGTACAGCTTCTGTGGGGTATTCTTCATTCAGAAGCTGCTGGAAATACTCCTTCCATCTACCTTTGATGTCCTCTGGACTGGTGAGCAGGTTGTTGCTGCCATCCCTTATGATGGGTGTCTGACTATCTTCTTTATCTCTCTGTCTTTGATTTGCAACCTGATATAGTTTATTTGTGCCCCTTACTGAGTCACTTTCCAGAAGTTGGTACAGTGCCTCTGATGCCCTATTATATGCTATTGCGACTTCTTTCTTAGCTTCTTTGTTAGCCAACCTGTAGTCCTTCCTAGCCTGGTCAGTCTTTTCTATCTCCCATTTATTCTTGCACTCCTTTTTTCTTTTGATGACTTCCTGGACTTCTGCATTCCACCACCAACCTTATTTCCATACCTGGCTCAGCCACATATTTTTTCTGTAGTACTAACACATGCTGCTTTTAGGCGCTGCCATTCTTCTTCAACTCCACTTATTTCCTCCTCTTCCTGGGGTGCTAGAGCCCTGAGTAATTCCTTGAACTGTTGTACTTTCCTTCCTGTCAACTTCCAGGTCTTCAGCCTGGTCTCAGCTGACCTTAAAGCCTTCTCTGACCACTACTTGCAACTGATTGTGGCAACTAGTGGTTTATGCTGTGGGCTGACTGTTTCACTGGGGATGACTTTGCAATTATGGATTCTACCCTGGTGTGTTTTCCTTACTAGGAAGAAGTCTACCTGAGTTGCATGTTTACTACTTTGTATGTGATCTTGTGACTGTCTCTCTTTCTGAACCATGTGTTGGCTACTATCAAGCCATTTGCCAGACAGAAGTCTAGTATGGCTTCTCCTTTTTTATTACTGTTGCCCTAGCCATGTTGGCCCAGGCAGTCCTCATAGCCTGTTCTGTCTGTCCCGATATGCGCATTCAAGTCACCCATTATCAACACTAATTCATGTTGTCTTGCTTTATCTAGTAGGTCCTGCAACTGCTGTCTGAATGCACTCTTTTCCTAACCATCATAACCCTGCTGTGGGGCATAGGCTGAGATTATGAATACTGCCCTATCATTACACTGGAGTCTGACTGCCATGATTCTGTCATTAATTCTGATGATATCCTTTACTGCCTTCTGAAGCCTCTCTCTCACCACATTTCCTACACCATTTCTAGCCTGCCCTCCACCTGAGCAGACTCTGGATCCCAGGCCAAGTGGCTTTGCTGCACTGCCCTTCCATCTCATTTCTTGGATACATAGGATGTCCAGCCTCCTCTGTATCATCGTATCATCCACTCCCAAGCTGCGTCCTGTCAGTGAGCCTACATTAAGTGTAGCAATTCTCAGTTCATGTTTAGCAGGTTGGTTGGTTTTACATCCAGCTTTCGCTCAACAGAGCTATCCCAGGTAACCCAGGCTGGGCAACTAGACCCTGGCCAGCCAGTAGCTTATTGACCCAGGGCTGCTGGGTTTTATGGCGGGCACACACTGGTCAATAGGGGCACATATACCTCTCCCACTGTTAGCATGGATCCCTGGCATGGGTCAGAGTTGGCCAGCTCCTCAACCCACTTATCACCGGTAACTACCCATACCCATTTTTGGTGACATTAGTCAGCATGACCGAATCACCTAGAGTCATATTTTACTCCATTGAGTGGCTGGCCCTGCCATGGCATGCAGTCTGTGATCCGTGTTCTCCTATCTTGAGGATACTGTGCACCACAGTAGATGCCCAAAGTGGTTGGTCTGTACAACTCTTCCCCCATAGGGCACCATGTAGAGACTGTGCTGCTGCCCACAGCTCCAGTCAATCCGGTTTAGAAGGCATGATCTACCCTTTACAAACCCAAACCAAGTGGGGTCCAGAGTTTGGAGGTTACCTATGTCTTTGTTTATAAGCTCTAGGATGATGCATTCCATGGCCTTCCAGACCAGGCTCATCAGGCTAATGGGGCGGTAGTTCCCGGGGTCTGTGGTGGCATCCCGTTTGTGGAGTGGGATAACTGTCACTGTGTGCCACTCCTTAGGCACAAAGCCTGAAGTGAGGCTATGGTTGAACATGGTACTTAGGTGGGGTGCCAGTTTGTTCTGTAGCTCAGGCAGAAAGCAGCCTGGGATGTTGTCTGGTCCCATAGATGCTGTGTTCTTGGCTTTGGAGAGTGCGGTTGTCACCTGTGTGGCCATGATTTCAGGGGCTTTGCAATAATCCAGTATGGAGATGGGCCCTTTTGGGGGTGAGGGGGGTGAAGTTAGCACTGAACCTGTCTGCCAAGATGTTGGCAATATCAGTTGGTTTGGTAAATGTAGTGCCATTGTGCTGTAGTTCAGAGCAGATCTGAGTGTTGCCATTGAGATTCTTGACATAGCTGTAGAAGGCTTTGTGATTGTCTTTAGAATCCAAGGCAATTTTATTTTTGTAACTAGCTTTGGAGGATTTTATGAGGGTTCTCAGCTTCTTGCTAAAGCTGACCAGGGAGTTCCTGCAGTCATGGGATTTTACTCTTTTCTGCAACAGTTTCTTCCTTCTGTTGTAGGGCTTGTTTATGGCAGAGGACGACCAGATTGGCTTCCTTTTTCTGGAGGATAGCATCTTGGTTCTGCTGGGGATGGCACAGTCCATGCACTCGTGTATGTGCTTATACAGTGCATTTGTATATGATTCATCAGTCATGCCACTATCTTCCATCTGTGTCAGTGTAATGAAATTTGCCACTTCTGACTTAAAAAGCAGGAAGTTGGCTTTGGAGAAGTTTTTTATGGTGGTTTCTTTAATGGGGAGGGGGGGATAGGGATGTCTCAGGTAATTAGCTTGTGGTTGACCTAACCAGCGAGGAGTTGACCTCTGGCATGGAGCATCTATTACCCATATTGGTAATGACCAGGTCCAAGATGCTGCTACCCCTGGTAGGGGTATGGACAAGCTGGTCCAGGGCATTGAAACTGATGAATTCCAGAAAACATTGGGCAAATGAGTTAGCACGCGAGTAGTTTTCCAGTTGAAGGAGAGGTAGTTGAAATCTCCCAAAATTAGGGTATTAGGCTGTATCTTAATATTGTTCAGTATATCGAGAAATATTGAGTGGGCATCCTGAGGCATGGTGGGGGATCTGTAACACGCTACAACCTGAACTGCAGTCTTGCCCAGTGTTAATTGTACTTGGATAATTTTAGAGGCATTATGTTGAGCAACTTGCCTGGAGGTGTGGATATCCTTTATGAATATGGACACACCTCCTCTTTTAGTATTTCAGTCTGGGTTGGGTGGCCGAAAGGTATGGTAAGAATTGTAGCCCTGTAATGCATGGGTACTCTCTGGAGCCTTAAACCAGGTCTCTGTCACTGCCCAGATGTCGATGTTCTCCATCGTAAGGAGAGCCTTGAGTGTGTGCATTTTGAGGATTAGACGTCTAGCATTGAGTAGCATTACCCTTAGATTTCACTTGTTTATGTTTACTATGGTGGCGCGTTTGACATTTGAGCCTTGCCTATAGGGGCAGCAAGAGGCTTAGCCAGTATCTGGAATTCCAGCAGTGACAGGTGCAGGCCATCTCTGGCAAAGCATTGTGGCCTGTTGATCATGTCATCCCAGGCAGACGCATACTGGATTCCCTTGGAATGACACCATAATCTTAGCCAACTGTTGAGGTCAATCATTTTGTCCTTGTACTGTGGTATCATTCTGGGCAATGGCAGGATGCTACTCAGGTCTAGTGTCATATCTGCCTGGGCCGCATGGTCAGAGAGCTTCTCCATATCTCTTTTCTTGTAGTCCAGGGAAGTATGTCTCAGGTCATTCACTCCAACATGGACAATGATGGAGTTATACTTGTACTTGTTGTGGAATGACCTGAGTTCGTGCATTATATGGCGGATCCTGGCACCTGTCAGGCAGCTGACAGTGACTTTCTCCTTGTTCAGCCTGGTGAGGGGGACATCAGTGTGCCTGACTATAGAGTCACCAATGACTAGTGTACTGGTTACATTGTTTTGTCTTATGGGCTGAGGTTGAGTTTCACATTGATTTTGTGGGTATGTGTCATTCAGGTATTGTTGGGGGGATGGTTTGTGCTTGTGTTTCAGCTTTGG
This sequence comes from Protopterus annectens, assembly GCF_019279795.1. Lineage (NCBI taxonomy): Eukaryota > Metazoa > Chordata > Ceratodontiformes > Protopteridae > Protopterus > Protopterus annectens. The sequence continues at coordinate 441,071,321 of NC_056741.1, read as the reverse complement.
AGGTCTCTGTTTTGACAGATTTTTATTGAGAACCTCCGTGAATGTAGGTGTGTGTTTTGTATTACTATGTGTGGGTTTGAGAGGTGCAGGTTTTGATGAACTATGTGTTGAATGTGGTGTCGTGTTAATCTTCTCCTCTTGACTGCCTAGTCCAGTCTTGGATTGAGAGAGCTTGGCTTCCAGTTTGGCTATATAAGTGCATCTCTCACAGGTTGTAGTGTTGGGTGGTAGGAGGGGAGGGTTGTCAGTGTACAGGAGGCAATTGCTACATTGCCCCAAGATGCCTAAATTCATCAGGTGGACAGGAGAAAACACCCCAGCTGATCCTTGGACATGCCTGGTTAGTGCTTATTAATTTAAGTACTGGGAGCTTGTTTCCTCTTGATTAGTGAGGAAAGTTGAGTGCTACATAATTTGTAGATTATTTAGTGCTTGCAGCAAGAGTTATTCAAGTGTGGAGCACCAGGAACAGTTATGAGTGCTAAAACTAGAAGACTGGCTAGTTTAAGGGTACAGAAACAGTTTTGAGTGCTAAAACTAGAAGACTGGGAGATTCATATATGTGTACAACAATATATAGATATATTACCAATAAATACTGATGTATATATATATACACACACACACACATATATATATATATATATATATATATATATATATATATATATATATATATATATATATATATGTGTGTGTGTATATATCTATATATATATATATCTATATATATATATATCTATATCTATATAGATATGTTCATAGGTCCATAGGTAGGTACTAGGCTATCAGCCCTAGGGCCTATACAAGCCTAGCCAAAAAGGTACCCTGGCTTTTGCCAACCAAGAAAATTATTTTCCTGTGCCCCTGTCAAGCAGAGCCACAGAGGTGATCTCTGGGGTGAATTTCCTATTTCTCATCCAATCGTCACGATTTTTCTTGAAGAGTGCTAATGAGGAGCTTTTTTGATATAGATAGGTAGTTTGTCCCAGAGTATGGGAAGTCTCTGGGACAGGAATCTATCCCTCCAGCATGTATTATTTATTGTGGTGACAAGGTTTAGGTCCCTAGAGTACATAGCTTGGAGGGAGTGGGATTTCTTTAAGTGGAGCATGTCCAACAGCTCTGGGTTTGACATAGCTTTGTATGTTAGGCAGAAATCGCCTCTGAGTAGGCGATATGCAATGGAGTAAAGCTGGAGTTTTTTGAGACAGTCTGCATAGGGCATCTGTTTGAGGCCAATAATCCTCTTTGTGAGGTATTTTTGTGACCTTTCCAGTTGTTGTAGATGTCTTGTGAGGTACATACCAAAAGGGGAGTTGTACTCTATAAAGGGTCTAATGAGTGATGAGTAGAGGGGAACATTGACCTCTTTTTTCCTGGATGAGAAACCTTTTGTGATGACGTGTGCCACATAGAAGGATTTCCTGACTACTGTGGCGATGTGATTATCAAAGGAGAGGTGACTGTCCACCTGTGTCCCAAGGTCTCTTAACACACTTTCGGTGTTAAGTAGACTATCATTTATGTCGTAGCTCATGGGTACAGAGTTTTTAACAAAGGGGATGACAATGCATGTTTTGGCATTGAGCTTGAGGCCATGGCTTTGACACCAGACATCTGCCTCAGTGAGGCCCTTTTCTAGGATGTCCACATCGTTAGGAGTTTCATTTATGGCTCCTAGTTTGCAGTCATCTGCAAACTTTGTTAGCCAAAGACCTTCTGTGTTAGCCTATACTTCAGAAAAGTAGATAGTAAACAGGAGAGGACCCAGGACTGAACCCTGTGGTACTCCACTTGTCACTAGTGTGAAGTCGGATTTGGAGTCTGCCACTTTCACAGTGTGGGGTCTTTCAGTGAGCCAGTTGGCAATCCATCTTGTGACATAGGGATTTATACCTAGTTTTGTGAGTTTATCTATAATTCCAGAGTGGGGGATGGTGTCAAAAGCCTTGGCAAGATCTAGATAGGCTATGTGAACCACCTTGCCCTCATCTATGGCTTTGGTGACTGCTTCAAAGAAGTCAGTCAGGTTTATGAGACATGATCTGCCTTTTACAAACCTGAACTGGGTGGGGTCCAGAGTTTTGAGATTACCAATGTCTTTGTTTAAAGTTCCATGATGATACGTTCCATGGCCTTGCAGACCAGGCTCATTAGGCTAATCAGGCACTAGTTCCAGGGTCCGTGGTGGCTCCCCCTTTGTGGAGTGGGATAACCATCGCTGTGCGACATTCAGTGGGCACAAAGCCTGAGGTGAGGCTGTGATTGAACATGGTGCTTAGGTGGGGTGCCAGTTCATTCTGTAGTTCATCTAGAATGCAGACTGGGATGTTGTCAGGTCCCATGGATGCTGTGTTCTTGGCTTTGGAGAGTATGTTTTTTACCTGTGCAGTCATGATTACAGGAACTTTGCATTCTTCCGGTATAGAGATGGGTTTTTTAGGGGGTGAGGAGGGTTAAAGTTAGCACTGAACCTATCTGCCAGGATGTTTGCAATATCAGTTGGTTCTATATATTTAGTGCCATTGTGTTGTAACTCAGAGCAGATCTGAGTGTTGCCATTGAGATTCTTGACATAGCTATAGAATGCTTTGCACTTGTCTTTAGAATCAGTGGCAATTTTATTTTCATAACTAGCTTTGGAGGATTTTATGAGGGATCTCAGCTTCTTACTGAGGATGACCAAGGAGTTCTTGCAGTCATGGGATTGTACTCTTTTTTGCAAAATTTTCTTTCTTCTGTTGTAGAGTTTGTTTATGGCAGGGGACCACCAGACTGGCTTCCTTTTTTGGATGATAGCATCTTGGTTCTGTTAGGGATAGCACAATCCATGCACTTGTGTAAGTGCTTATAAAGTGCATTTGTGGAGGATTCAGCAGTCGTACCTCTATTGTCCATCTGCATGGGTGTCGTGACGTTTGCCACTTCTGTCTTAAGAAGTGTGAAGTTGGCTCTGGAGAAATTTTTTATGGTGGTTTCCCTAATGGGGGTGGGGGCGGGATGTGGATGTCTAGGCTAATTAGCTTGTGGTCGGATCTGACCAACAAGGAATTGACGT